>NC_092873.1:259301366-259456366 GCF_028372415.1 Notamacropus eugenii
TCCTAAGATTTACTGCATAATTTGGAATTAGTTCTTGGTCCCTATCCACTTGGAATTTAGTGAATGAGGCAGTAGTGGAGGACAAATTTTGTTGATAGGGTCTTTTTCCAAGATCACTTGTTTTGGTCAGACTCGTGGGAGGATAAAGTTTTGTCTGAGGAGCTACTCCTTTGTACTGACCTACAAATGAATCTTCACTGTAGTCAGTTTGTTCTGTTTTTTGCTTTTCTCCTTCTGTCTTTCTTCTTACAAAGATCCTAACAGTATTGCAAGTATGTGTGCCCTACTAAGTGGAGATGGGATGGTGGATTTTGTCTTCAATACATCTCCATTAAGAGCTCTAATTTCTGCTATAATTTTCATCTAAATATGTTCTTTTAAACATTTAATTTCTCTTTTATCAATTTGGACAACATCACTGTAAATGAAAATAATAATAAAATAAATTTGAATGCTATGTTATTATAAAGACAAAGCTGTTTCCAGAGAAGAGGTGATGATATGCAATGTTATCCTTTTGCCTGAGATGTCTGTAGCGGTGGAGGCGCTATGCTATTAGTGTGGAACATTTTAGGCAATATCAAATGCAGTTGTTATTTTCTTCAATTTTCTCTATTTTTTTCTTCTTTTTATAAGAGAAGGAACATTAGGTGAGGTAGGTGGAGAGAAAAATAACTGGAGATGACTGTGATGTAAAACCAAAAGGCATTAATAATTTTTTAAAAATTAATGTAATAATAAATTAATTTGCCCAAAGAAACTTTAGAAGGAAATTGCACTTTTTTCTTCCATATCTCTCCAATAGTCATGATAATATAATACCATAGAATGTATTGCTCAGAAATCTTCCACATTGATATTAGGGGTGAAAAGGCTCTTAGAGAAACTCTAAGTCAGTCCCTATGTTTATACTTTTATGTATGACAGTTCATTGAGGATCTTATACTTAGTCATCTCATATTGAGAATTTCTTTTTCAGTTTCCTTATGTAATGTTGTGTTGAAAAATACATAACTAATTGCTAGACCTGTGAGAATATAGTGAATTATATATGATGCTATTGCAAGAGTTATGTGCCTTGATTTATACTGGTATATAGCCAAGTATTTTTCAATGAAAATATTGAGAAAATCTAAATAGCCTCAAGAAAGGCAAGACACATTATTATTCAAATTTCTATGAAGTAAACTAAGTATTCTTGTTGATGGGGTGGGGAGAATATTCCTTTCCTTCTCCTCTCCTCAATCTGGTCAATTAATGACCCGAGATCATCTGGCTTACTTGTCTCCTGTGGTCTTCACCTATAATTAGCAGTCTATGCACATGTACCATTGGATTAAGTACATAAATTTCTGTGTAAGAAGAGAATTAAAGATGATAGTAGAGATTGTGAAGCCAAAAAGAACAAAGTATGAGCATAAATTAGAGTAGGAACACCTACGTTTAATAAAGCCAGGCTCTCTCTGGGTCTTCATTAAATATCAGTTTTAATTTATTTTGAAACTGATTCACATTTTCGCTTTTGTTTTGTTTTATTGGTACTAAGTTTCATATTTTTAATAGAATTGACCTTTTTTATCATTCTATTCAAAAAGCTAATAGGAAGTAACCAGGGTAACCAAATAATAATTGGTACCCTTTCAATATCTTTAAAATTTTTGAATAATTTTTGGTGGTTACTATAGACAAAATATATATTTTGCACAGAAAATAAAGTTTTATTGTGATGGTAAGCAACTGAGAAAAATTATCGGTAATTTCCACTTTTTAGTCCCGTTTCTATGGTGATATAAGCAACTGCCATTACCTCAGCCTTTGTTACCATGGTTATTTCAGGTAATTTCACGTTATTAATGCCTGTAAACCTAAAGTGATTTTTTTTGGTTGTTGCTATTGAATAAAATTATAGTTAGAATCAAAAGGAGGGAGAGAAATAGCCCTTCTTATTAAAATAAAGCTACACATTTGTGCACCATGGTGAGAAGAGTGGAGAAGGGAAAATGTTTTCACTACTCCATCTGTATTTAAAATTGTCTTCCTTTTTGTTGTATAGGATCACACCAACCAACCCATCATATACGTCTGCAAATTGGCAGCAGAAGCAACTATTTTGCCAGGCAGGGAGAAACAGAAGAAACTGGAACCAATTATTCTAAAAGCCTACTTATCTCCATTGAATTTAGAGTTGGGAAGGTCAATGGAAGATTTAATGACAGTCTTCAATTATCAGAATACAGAGAACATTGGCCAGAAATTCTGCATTGCCATCAATGAACATATAAGATGAAATTGGCCTAATGTACAGTTAAGGATATTAGATTAGTTTCATAAAATGTTTCCCCCAAAATATGGGTTATGAATCATTATAATAGATCAGTGAGAGAGATAATGAAATTTCCTTCTCTTAGAATTTCTTACAAAAGAATAGTGTCTTATTTGATAGAGATGGCTTAACATCTTGAGGACAATGGCTTTCTTCTAGGCTTCATTATTACATACATAGTATAAAACAATTACAGACTCTTGGAATTGTAAGAGACATCAGAAAATTAAATTCAACCTGTCTCTGAACAGGAATGTCTCCTACAATATACCTGACCAATAGCTATTAATTTTTGGTTTAAGGACTTCCAGTGAGGGAAAATACACTACACTTCCTGAGATGGTTCTTTTTGGTCTATTCTAGTTGTTAGGGAGTTCTTTATGACATTCAACTCTTTGCAACTTTTGACTCTGCTCTGAGTTCTAATTTCTATGAGTACACAGAATAATATTAATCCTTAATTCTTTGTGGCATGATATTTTTTTAATTGAACTTAGATATGAGACTATCACCAGCAAAACACTGTATGGTTTCTTCCAATTCCAATTTCCTCTGAAGATCCTGACTTTGAGGCGATACTCTATACAGCATGTTTCGCTCTTCATTCCTCCTACAAAGATTATTGTTCTATTTAATTGGTGTTTGAATATTTCCTTCAATAATAGGATTTAAAATGACCTATAAAGTCCAAAGTGAGATAATATATAACCTATTGTCTTTATCACTTTTTCCTATACAATTTTGAATGCAATTTATTTGTTGCAAACTAGGTACAAACAAAATTAAAGAAAAAAAATGCTTCAGGAAAGGGAATCATTTTCTGATTGGCTTTGTATAACACAAGGAAATGTTAAACTTTTTTTTGCTTCCATCTTCAAAGAAAGTTGTACACCAACCCCATGACTGGAGGGACCACTATCAGAACAGTTCCACAATGAAAGAGATTATAAACACACACACACACCATATGTTGTTACATATACAATGTTTATTGTATATATACAACATATACAGCATATGTTATATATACAGCATATATTGTACATATATACAACGTAGGTTTTGTGTATGTGTACAACGTATATTGCTATATATATGTGTGTGTGTGTGTGTATACACATACCTACACAAAATAGGCAACAATTTTGAGTGTTATGAAGCCTTCAAGCTTTCCCCAAAGCCCTTCTCTAATACCTCCCTGAAGTATGGAGGTAACAATAAGTTTCTAAAGGCTGTGCCAAGATTACCAGTTTTACCAGATCCTACTAAACTGGCAAGACTATGAGTACAAACTAGTCTGTTGACTACATTGTTAAAGTCCCAAAACCAGCTTAGCTAAGTATCAAGAGCATGGATATCTAGGGAAATATAGGTGGGAATTGAGATCTTACCAATTAGATAATATTCTGAGGATCAAGATGCAAACTTCAGGTGAAACTTCATAGCCTAGGTTCTACAAAGTTTTTTTTTTTCAGAGCCTTAATTCTAAATTGTTAAAATTAGCAGCACATTATTAAAAGTCATCTGACAAAAAAAAAGTTCAGAAATGGTCAGTATCATTAGTGAAAAGATTCTGCTTATAACCATGGATCCTCATCATAACTTATATGAAAATTTTTAGTTTAAAATTCATCGAAATAATCAGTGACATATATCATTGAAATAAATATCTGAGTAATTTTCAAAGGCATTTTATACCTTTTTATAACTCATGGGAAAGAAGGTAAATGTATACACACATATGTATACATACATATATGTATATATTTACAAGCATATGTATACATGCAAGTATGTATATTTATAGGTGATCTAAAAGACCTACAAGAAGAACTCCAACACATTGTGTTGATTGTCCATAGAGGATATATAAAATAACAGACAATGATTGTATAGGATGAAATGATTGATTATAAAGAATAGGATGCAACTGGAGGGAATAACTACCTTGATTAGATCACTGATCCATTGAACTATGACACTTTAGATAATAATTTGAAAGCTGGGAGAAAACTTAAAGATTATATTGCAGTCCAATATCCTCATTTTACAGGTAGGAAATGATGAACGTCTGAAGGGATCAAATTACTTTTTCAAGATCCTGCACTTAACACATGACACAGTTAGGACCTGAATACAAGCACCTAGACTCCAAATCCTAAACCCTTTCCACTACAAAACACTGCTTTTCTACTATTATTATTTCTAAAGAGACATACAGTAAATACAAACAACATGACTGATTTTTTTCTTCTACGTGAGATGCAGTGCTAGGCAGTCACTTTGAAAAGCAAGAGATGACATATGGGCACTCAAGTTCACTAAGAAAGAAATGTAAAATTCCTCTGAAATTAAATGGATAGGAAAAAAAGATTGGATCACTTAGCAAATTTTGCCTATCCATCTTCTTTTTTTTAACACAAATAACTTTCTTTCTTTTAAAACTGTCTTATTTTTCAGATATTGTATCACTTACTTGACAAACTATGCCTTTGAATATGTAATCCAGTCATGTTCCAACAAATATTATACACAGCACATCAAAGCAAACATGAGCTCTTCTCAATTTTAGTAACATTTTGTGCTGTGTCCTAATTTTAAAATGTTGAATGACAGTTTCAACATTAACAGAAAAATGCTTCAAGACAACTTAGCAATTATTTAATAAATGAAAAAGAACATTGGTTGAGTAGGCTACAAGAGCTAAGGTGCCAAGATGGACTTGGAAAAAAGAATGAGGTATATTTTCAGTTTAGGCAAAGACATCCTGCAGAAGTGTGAAATTGGAAGGAATTGGATGATGTTTTCACCTCATTAGATGAGGTGAGCATCAGCCTTATTAGCTGAGTAAAATGAGAAATGTACAGTATGCATTTTCTAGTTGATTGTAAACAACAACAAAAATAGAACAATAATTATTTTGTTATATAGTAAGAAACTGAGTCAAAATGGAGATAAAAATCATAAATATGACTTCCAATGACATTATCACTGTGAAGTTTAAAACAACCAATATATCTGTATGCCTATATGATGAACATATTACAGAAATCCTTACTTCTTCTGTGGTGTCTTTCGGCATTTTGGGGGCACACACATTCACGCACATATTCACATACACACATATATATGATTAGGAATAAATAAAATATAATTCAATTAATGATTATTGTTAATATCTAAAAATTCCAATAGAGCTCTGTGTATTAGGGAAGTCAGTTTTATTTTCTGTATATACTGAGGTTTTCTTCTATAACACAATGTTGCAGTCAAATGATTAATAATTTCCTTTTTATATTGGCATAAATTATTTTATGAAAACTAGCCAACTAACTGCCTAACCTCTTGGTTAGTCAAGATTCAATATTTAATAGTGACACATATAAAGAATTATTTGTCTGTCTGGTATAGTACATTCCTGGATCTGATGGTGGATATGGCAGGCTTTTTGAATACTACCTTGAATACTTACCAAATACATAATCCTAGACAAACCACTTAATTCAATCTCAGTTACTTCATCTGTAAACTGAGCACAATAATGATACCTACCTAGCAGATTTATTGTGAGGATTTAATGAAATGGAATAAATGAAATGTAAAACAATAAATGTTATTATTATACCTCTACATCAAATTTTTAATTAAAATTGATTTAATTTTGCCCTACCTTGCATTTTCTCACAATATAAACTCTAATTCACAGTAGGCATTTAAAAAACATTTTGGAAAAATAGTGTAATTTTCCATGTAGCAATTAGAGAGGATGAAACAGCACTATGACTTTTCCATAGTATTTTTGTATTTGTTTCACTTAGACCAATCAAATTATATTTAACAAATCTCCTAGACTTGGTTTTTAATGGATTTTTTAAAGAAAAGTATAAGTTTTGAGATAGTCAAATCTATTATCAGATGTTTCTGTGATGTAAAAAATGATGAAAAGTTGTTTGTTTTTTTTTAACTCACATACAGGGTTCTATTTTAATATAGTACTTGCATATCAGAAAACTAACCACTCTCAATTTGAAAATTTGCTAATTCCAAGTAGCTAATACTAGGTAATATTAAACATATCAAAATGACCTTTCTGTCTAACATTAATTTCCCATGTAAAGGACAAACCAGCTTTTTATCATAAAGCAATCCCAGAAAATAACCACTATCTGAAAAATGTTGACAATTAAACAATAATTCAAGGATTTTGATTTTAAGTACCCTGTGTGTGAGCAGATTAAGAGAATATTGTCTACGTAATTCAGGAGAAAACCAATTAAGCCTACCATATAATGAGCAATGATGTTCTCTCACATCTGCCAGCAAAACCAATCAACATAATCTATTATAAACTGACATGCTTCCTATTCAGTATTCTCTCAGGATGATTTAAAACAATAAATTATGTATCCATAGTAGACACTTGGTCATGTGTTAGGAGATGCCACACATCTGAATCACATTACATTAAAAAAAATGAATAAAATTTTAAAACAGCACTTTCAGATTTGCTGTTTTACGTTTATGAGAAGTGTGAGAAGGAAGTGAATATTTCAGTTGTGACTGAACCTAGATATAACAAAATCTCATTGCACAGTCTTGATAACAAAGAGTTCAGTCAAGACTGACTCTATGTGAACAGGTTTCAAGGCTTTTGTTCTAGCATGTAATACCTATCCTTATATAAAGAGCAATTTTTCCCCATTTAGTAACACAATTGAAACTTTCTTCTGGCATTGATTATTTCTCTTTGCTGAAGGGTAAAATCTCTTTGCCTTGTCACTCAATTAATCAATAAGCATTTATTGTGTGCTTATGCACTTTTTTGATTGACTCAATATTAATGATGATTGATTAATCCATGACCAGCTTCACAGCATCCCAGATATAAGTAGACTTAAAGTAGGAAGCTAGACACGTGTAGACGGAGTGAAGATAGTCAAAGAAAAGTTGATCACAAACACTCATACAAATTCTAGTTCCCTACACAATCTCATGGTATCAAACTCATTCAGGGAACAATATGGTTTCACTAAAGAAAGGAATCACTTGGCCACAGAGATAAGAATATCTGAAATAATGGCAGAGCAATGAAGATTTCCTATACAAAGTTGGCAGGAAAGGAATGACTGGGGGTGACATAAAGAAGCTCTTGGACAATCATAGGAATTCTGGGCTCCCACCTCATAGAGAAAGCAATAGGATTTCATCATCAATGACCATATTCCAGAATCAAATGGAGAGGTTTTGAAACTCAGCAGGAACTAGAACCAAGAAGGAAGAAGGGACAAAGATACAAAGTGAAGAGGGGGAAAATTAGGTCCCTATTTCAGTGTCTAATGAGGTTGAGTCAGTTAGATGATAAAACATTTAGGAAAGGGAATAAACCGCAGATTCCCTACATTCTTTTTCTTATTTTTATGGGAAGGAATGGGGAGGGAAGGAGAATGGATATTTAATTAAATAAAGGACTATCAAGCATTCTTGATGAAAAGACAAGACATAAATGGCAAATTTGACATTCAAACAGAGACGTAAGAGAATCACAAAAAGTTAAACATGAAAGACAAATCAAATGGGAATTGATAAGATACAACTCTTCATATTTTTATATGGAACAACAATTCATGTAATTTTTAGGAACATTATCATTATTATGACATGTAGGAGACTACATAGACATAGGGCATGGATGTGAGTTGATTACATTGGGATAATTTCAAATAATGACGGGGTAAAAAAGAGGAATGCACTGGAAAATAGGGGAAAAGGAGAGGAATAATGGGGGAAATTATCTCAAATAGTAGCAGAGGGGGAAATAGAAGTGACTGGAGAGTAATAGTTGATCATCTCTCTCATTAGAATTGGTGCAAGAAAATAAGAACATACATGCACACAGTTGAATATAGAAATCTATCCTAACTGGAAAATAGGAAAGAAAGGAGGTAGAAAAAGAGGTCAGAGTGGGCAGATTAAGGGAGTCAGTGGTCAAAAGCAAAACATATTTTTGAGGAGGAATATTGCAAAAAGAGAGACATGGATAAATAGAAGATAATAGGATGAGAAAAATACAGTTAATCATTACAACTGTGAATGTGAATGGGATGAACTCACCCATAAAACAAAAGAGGAAAGCAGAATGATACCATTTACTGTGTAGAAGAAACACATTTGAAAGAGAAAGGCACATGAACAATGAAAATGAGAGGCTAGAGTAAACTCTATTATGCATCAGCTTAGGTAAAAAGAAAGGGGTGGCAATCATGATTTCAGAAAAAGGAAATGCAAAAATATACCGAATTAAAAAAAGATAATCAGGGAAACTGCATTTTGCTGAAAGTTACTATAGACAATGAAGTAGATAAAAAATTTTATATCATTTATCCGTAAAAAAGACATCATTTTTCAAATAGACATGAAACTGAGTTATATTTATAAAAGAGCCATTTCAATAGATACATGATCAAAGAATATGTTTTCAGAAAAACTGCCAATTTTCAGAAGCTCAAAGCTATCTACAGAAACTTGAAAGAAATGCTTAAACTGCCACTGATTAGAGAAATGCAAAGAAAAACAACTCTGAGATACCATCTCACACCTAGCATTGGCTAGTATGACAGAAAAGGAAAATTTCATATACTTAAAGGGAGGTGAAAAATAGGGAAATAATGCACAGTTGGTAGAATTTTGAACTGATCCAACCATTCTGGAGAACAATTTGGAACTATGACCAAAGGCTATTAAATTGTGCATACACTTTTTACCAGGTCTAGATCCAAAAGAGATCAAAGAAAAAGGAAAAGGATCAATATATACAAAATATTTATAGCAGCTCTTTTTGTGGTGGCAAAGAATTAGAAGTTGAAGGGACGCCCATCAATTAAGGAATGGCTGAAGGAGTTGTGATATATGATTAAGATGAAATTATCGTTGTTCAGTAATTTTGATCTTGTGTGACTCTTCATGACACCATTTGAGAGTTTTCTTAACAAAGATATTATAGTAGTTTGCCATTTCTTTCTCTAGCTTTTCTTTTTGACAGATGAGGAGCTAAAGCAAAAAAGTATTAAGAAGTTTGCCCAGTGTCATACAGCTAGTAAGTGTCTCAGGCCAGATTTGGACTCATTAAGAGAACTCTTCCTGATTCCAATCCCAGTGCTCTAGTAACTGCATCACCTAGCTGCTTCTGAGATGAAATACAATTGTGCTATAAGAAATAAGAGCAGGATTGTTTCAGGGGAAAAAAAAAACTAGGAAGGCCCTGTATGAATTAACACAGAATAAAATGAACAGAACCAGAAGATCATTGTACACAATAAAAGCAATATTATAATGATGATCAACTGTGAGAGACTTAGCTACTCTGATCCACAGAATGATCCAAGACATTTCTGAAGGACTCAACTCTGAGTGCAAATTGAAATAAAGTTTTTTCACTTGATTTTCCTTGGTATTTTTAATAACATGGCTAATATGGAAATAATTTTGTATGGTGTCACATATATATATATACATACATACATATATATATACATATATATATGTATATAAATTTATTACTTGCTATCCCAGTTGGTGGGATGAGGCTGGAAAGAGGGAGAGGATTTGGAACTCAAATTAAAAAAGAAAGTTAAAAAGAAATAACAAAATTTTGACAACTCAAAATAAAAACTTTCTTTACAATGAGGTCAGTGAAAATTAATCAGTATGCCAAGATTTTATTAAGAGACCTCTAGGAATGGAAGTCTCTACTAGAAAGCAAAGGGATTCATAAAGGAAACAAAGATTTGGTTAGTTCCTCTGAAGCACCAAATAACTAATGGGATGGCAAAGTTTAAAAATTAAACTGTTTACTCATCTTAGTGCATCCTTCTTATACTCAGTTAAATATAATATGTATTTATCAATACTTCAGTATATTCCATATGCTTATTTTATACAAAAATGCTATTTTTATTTTTAAAAATTACCTAACCAATTTTTGATGCATCACACATTGACATATTAAATTTATTTCATTCAGAACTTCCAATCTGTCCCTGTACATCAGTATTCTACATTTTTATCTGTTCATTCATCAGCTTCTCTTAATATTAGAACACTAAAGGCAATGAATCGTCAATATTTTATCATCAATCCTCTGAGAGATGATTTAAAATCCTTCCTTTAAAAACCCAAGCTAATTGCCTGGAGACTGTTTTTATGGCTTTTTAATGAAATGTGGAGGGCTCTGATTGCTGCCACTGAACTATTAAGCACAGTAATTAAATAGTACTTATTCTTTCCTGGTGCTTCATTTGACCAGAATAGTGACTTCTACAGTGTAAAATAAAGTGTAGAAGCAAGAATAGATCAGAGAGAAAAGTTGATGGCAGTCATTTTTTAAAATGTATTTGAAAATGATCACCAAATTTGTCTCAAGCATCTACTCTCAAATTTTAAGACAGCTCTAATGTTAAAACAATAATTTTTAATTTCTCCATGATTTCAAGAAAATATTTTAAGGCAAAAGAGAAGGTAATGACATCAATAATAGTATTTACATAACACTTTTGAATTTGCAGGGCATTTTATCTTCTTTTTTATTAATTTATTTTTAGTTTTCACCATTCATTTCCACGAGATTTTGAGTTCTAAAATTCTACCCATCTCTCCCCTTCTTCCATCCCAAGACAATGTGCATTCTGATTACTTCTGCCCTCCCCTCTGTCACCCCCCATTCTCTTATCCACTTCCCTTCTATTTTCCTGTAGGGCAAGATAAATTTCTTTTTTATATATTATATATTTATTTTTCAGGTTTCAACATTTACTTCCACAGGAATTTGAAGTCAACATTTTCTCCCCATCTCTCCCCACTCCCAACCTCAGGACAGCATGGATCCCATCCACCTTTTCCTCCAATCTGCCCTCCCTTCTACTCCCTTTCCCCTCCTTCCATCCTTCTTCCTTCTATTTTTCTGAAGGACAAATAGATTTCTATGCCCCATTGCCTGTACATCTTATTTCCCAGTTGCATGCAAAAACAATTTTTGACATTCATTATTGAAGCTTTGAGTTCCACATTCTCTCCCTTCCTCCTTCCCCACCCATCCTCGTTGAGAAAGTAAGCAATTCAATACAGGTCATACATGTGTAGCCATGCAAAACACTTCCATAGTAGTTATGTTGTGAAAGAGAAGCAATATACCCCCTCTGACATATCCTGCTCTCTATTTATTCTGTTGTTTCCCTTGACCTTTCCTCCCACAATAGTGTTTACTTCCGTTTATCCCTTTCCACAATTTGCTGTTCCTTCTATTATCTTCCCTTTCCTATCCCCTTCCCCCCTGCCTTCCTGCGGGGTAAAATAGATTCTCATTTCCAATTAATTTTTCCCTCCATAAGACAAATCCCATGACAGTAAGGCTCGCTTATTCCCTTTCATCTCCCCCCTTCCCTTCCACTGTGAAAGTTCCTTCTTGCCTCTTTTATGTGAGATCATTTCCTACATTCTAACTCTTGCTGCCAATACAGCCTCTGAAGCTGAGATGCAACAAAGTATGGCTCAATTCTCTGCTGTCTGTGCTAATTTTGGCCTAATAATTAACACCAAGGAAACACAGGTGCTCCATCAGCCACCACCAAACCATCCATACATGGAACTATTGGTTACAACAAATGGAGAAGTTTTGAATGCTGTGGATAAGTTCACTTACCTCAGTAGTATACTTTCCAGGGATATACACGTTGACAATGAGTTTGATGCCAGAGCTAGCTCAGTGTTTGAGAGGCTCCAAAGAAAAGTGTGGGAGAGAAGAGGAATTAGACTGACCACCAAACTGAAGGCCTACAGAGTCAATGTGCTGACCTCATTGTTGTATGAATATTCTACCAGTGCCATGCCAGGAAATTGAATTGCTTCTATTTGAACTGTCAAGAAGATTCTGAGGATCACCTGGCAGGATAAGGTATCAGACACTGGATTCCTTGCTTGAGCAGAACTGCCAAACATTCAAACTATGCTTCAGAGAGTGCAACTCCAATGGACTGGCCACATTGTTTGAATGCAAAATGTATGCTTGCCAAAAAAACTATTTTATGGAGAACTCACATGGGGCAGGGGATCACATGGTGGTCAGAAGAAGTAATACACGGACACTCTCAAGGTCTCTCTCAAGGACTTTGGATTTGACTGTGCAACATGGGAGATAGTAACACAGGACCGGTCAGCGTGGCATGCTCACATCAGAAAGGGTGCTGTGCTCCATGAGCAAAGCAGAATTGAGACAGCACAAAGTAAATGCAAGATGTGCAAATTTGGAGTTTCCACCCCAAATAGTCACATGGACTATCTGTGCCCAAACTATGGTAGAACATTCCACGCTCATATTGTTCTGATTAGCAACAAATGGACACACTGAAATTTCTCTTTATCATTGTGATGTCATTTTGGTCCTCTGTGAGAATGGAGAACAACCAACAAACTCCTAGTACATTCCACTCAACAGTAAATTTTATTTTTTAGGTATTCTTCCTTCATATTCAGTTCACCCTATAACTTTTGTCTCTGTGTGTGTGTGTGTGTGTGTGTGTGTGTGTAAAATATACACATACACACATATACCCATGTACATACATACACATAACTACACATATATAATATATATGGACATACATACCCATATATACATATATGTATATGTGTGTATATATGTATATGCATATATTCCCTCTAACTACCCTAATACTGAAAAAGGTTGAGTTACAAATATCATCTTTCCATGTAGGAATGTAAGTAGTTCAACTTTAATAAGTCCCTTATGACTTCTCTTTCCTGTTTGCCTTTTCATGTTTCTCTTGATTCTTGTATTTGAAAGTCAAATTTTGCAAGATAGAGTTCTATACCCCATAGCCTATATATCTTACTTCCTAGTCACATGTAAAAACCATTTTTAACATTCATTTTCAAATCTTTGAGTCACATATTCTCTCTCTTCTTCTCACCTCCTCTTCTTCCAGTCTGTCCTCCATTCTATTCCCCACCCACCCTCACTGAGAAGGCAAGCAATTTGATATAGGTTATACATGTATCGTCATGCAAAACACTTCTATAATAGTCATGTTGTGAAAGAATAACTATATTTCTCTCCATCCTATTCTATTGCCCATTTATTCTATTCTCTCCTTTGACCCTGTTGCTCCTTAAAAGTATTTGCTTTCCATTACACCCTTCTCCCATTTGCCCTCCTTTCTATTACTCTCCCCTCTTATCCCCTTCTCCCCTACTTTCCTATAGGGTTAAGATAGATTTTCATACCCAATTGAGTGTGTATGCTATTCCCTCCTTAAATGAAATCCAATGAGAGTAAAGTTCACTCATTCCCTCTCACCTCCCCTTTCCTCCTCTCCATTGTAAAAGGTTTGTTTTTTTTTTTTCATTTTTGCAGATATTTGGAGAGGTTTGGGAGAGAAGTCAAGCAAGTTCCAGCTTTTACTTTGCCATCATGGCTCAACCCACTGCCAGGAATTTTGTGTATGTTATCTCATTTCACTCTAATCAAAGTGTGAGGCATTATCATTATATTCACTTTATGGATAAGAAAACTGAGGGTTGGAGAGGTTATGTGACTTTTCCCATACAACTCAAAACTTCCTGATTCCAGGGTCAACATTCTACCTATTCACTGTGCTTCAAACTGCTTCCATAATACTTTCAATACATATGCCATTATCAGGAAACCTATCTAAAATGTAAGAAAACAAACAAAAATATGGTTGATTAAATGTTTCATTAATTTTTATCATAGTCAATATTATAGTTTGTGGTCAAATTGAATTGTTTTTTTTTCTTTTACATTTATGAAATAACATATGCATTTCCATAAAATGGTTAAATTAGACAGTCTGGAGGAGTTCACAGCACATAGGCTATACTAGTGCAGACTCTGCCATAGCAAAGCCATGTAGGAAGCCCTGGGTGGTCTGAAACAGCAGCAGCACTGCAGATTCTTGAGCATATCTGCCCAGCACTGCAATCCAATGGAAGTGAGTGAGAGAGAACTGCAGAACCCCAGGGAACTGTAGCAGCTACTGCTGAGACTATCAGCCTACAGATTAAATGTCTGTAAGTCACCTACTTGAACTTCCAGGAACCAAGATGGTGGTGGAGAGACTGGTCAATGCTCTCCCTCTCCCCTTGTTGACCTAGAAAAATCCAGAGAATATTTCCCCAGGAAAAAATCCTCAAACAGTGGGATCAGCCAAGGGGCAAACAGTCTCTTAGCACATGAGCCTAGGAAAATCACAAAAGAGGGTCTCTATTTTTGTGGCTGAAGGGGACCAGTCTAGGATCAGAGCTGTCCCAGACAGCACCACCTCAGCAAACTGGAAGGAGATCATGAGCCCCAGGGGAGTGTAGCCCATAATCACCAACACTAGAACTACAGGCTTGCCTCAGCTCAGCCAGGGGAATTGGGAAGACACTACCTCAGACAGTGTTCACCAACCACTGAGCTTGCCTATGATCTAGCTCAGGGGATTAGACCGCCTGCAGACAGACCACCCCACAGCCAGACCAACCCTCCCCCACACTTAATGCAACTAACTCCAGGGTTACTCCAGGGAAATTTGGAAAAACTTCACCAGGCCTTTGCATTGGCGTACCAACCATCTCAGGACCAGGTAAGCTGCAGCATTTTAACTTCTAGCTGAAAGAACCAGAGGCCACAATGTACAAAGCATCAAGTTCTAAGCACAAGAATAATGGGACAGAGCCCCAGGTGCCCTAGAAGCAGAAATCCACTTGAAAAGTCAAGAAAAGGGTGATCATCATGAGCAAGAAGGAAATCAGAAAAGATAAAACCATAGAATCTTTCTATGGGACAAGAACCAAAACACAAACACCAAAGATGTCAGCACTGAAACTGTACTGCTATCTGAAAATTCAGAAGGGAATATGAACTGGTCTCAAACCCAAAGAGCATTCTTAGAAGAGTGCAAAAAGGATTTTAGTAGCCAAATTGGGGAAGAAGAAGAAAAACTGGCCAACAATTTTAAAAATATGAAAAAAGAAATCACAGAGATATTTAAAAGGAAAATTGGACAAATGGCAAAGGAAGCACAAAATCTAATTGGGAAAACTGGACAAATGGAAAAGGAGGGGAAAAAATTAACTAGAGAAAATAACTCCTTAAAAGGAAGAATTGGACAGATAGAAAAGATGAAAAAGTTGACTAAAGAAAACAAATTGTTGGGGGGGAGGGGGCAAGCCAAGATGGCAGAGTAGAAAAATGTACACACTTTAGCTCTTCCCCCACAGCCAATAGAATGCCCGAAAAGAAAGACTCTCAACAAATTTTAGAGCAGCAGAAGCCACAGAAAGATGGAATGGAGGAGATTTCCAGCCCAGGGAGACCTGGAAGGCTGAGGGAAAAGGTCTTTCACACTGGATATAGAGCAGAGCCCAGCCCAGCCTTGGCTGAATGACTCTGGGAGGCGCATGACCAGGTTTCTGGGATGAAATCCCTGGAAGAAGCAGTAGTTTGCAGATCTGCCAAACTACAGGTGCCAAAGATCAGTGAGAGGGCTTTTTCAACCTGACTGAGAAGGGAGAAGAGTCCACTTCTGTCTCCAGCCCAAGGAGGCTGGGCAGCAGAGGCCTCTGGAGGCCACAGCAGGCAGGCAACAGCCAGGGTCCATTGTTCCATTGTTGGAGCAATGAGCATAAAACCTCTGAGGGAACTAAGCTGCTGATCTGAATATCAGCCCTGAGCACAATCCTGAGGTGATCAAGAACACTAGGACCATTCTCTTGACAAAGGATTCAGAAGTCAAGTGACTGGTTAGGAAAATGCCCAAAAAATGGGAAAAAATAAGACCATAGAAGGTTATTTTCTTGGTGCACAGGTATTTCCTTCCATTCTTTCAGATGAGGAAGAACAAAGCATACTCTCAGAGGAAGTCAAGGCTTCTGCACTCCTTATCTCCAAAATGAATATACAATGGTCCTAGACCATGAAAGAGCTTGAAAAGTGAGTCAGCAGCTTGCTAAAGGAGACCCAAAAAATGCCAAGGAAAATAACAACTTTAAAAATAGGTTACCTCAATTGGAAAAAGAGGTCCAAAAAGCCAATGAGGAGAAGAAGGCTTTAGAAAGCAGAATCAGCCTAATGGAAAAGGAGGTTCAAAAGATCATTGAAGAAAATAGTTCTTTAAAAATGAGAGTGGAGTTCAGGGAAGCTAATCACTACATGACAAACCAAGAAGTTGCAAAACAAAAC
Source organism: Notamacropus eugenii (assembly GCF_028372415.1). Taxonomy (NCBI): domain Eukaryota; kingdom Metazoa; phylum Chordata; class Mammalia; order Diprotodontia; family Macropodidae; genus Notamacropus; species Notamacropus eugenii. The sequence continues at coordinate 259,317,947 of NC_092873.1, forward strand.
CAAAGGAATGAAAAAATAGAAGATAATGTGAAATATCTCACTGGAAAAACAACTGACCTGGAAAATAGATACAAGAGAGAAAATTTAAAAATTATGGAACTACCTGAAAGTCATGATCAAAAAAAGAGCCTAGACATTATCTTTCATGAAATTATCAAGGAGAAATTATCAAGGAACCAGAGGGCAAAATATGTATTGAAAGAATCCACTGATCACCTCCTGAAAGAGACACAAAAAGAGAACTCCTAGGAATATTGTGGCCAAATTTCAGAGTTCCCAGGTCAAGAATTAAATATTGTAAGCAGCTAGAAAGAAACAATTCGAGTATTGTGGAAATCAAATCAGGATGACACAGGATCTGACAGTTTCTATATTAAGGGATTGAAAGGCTTGGAATAGGATATTCCAGAAGTCAAAGGAACTGGAATTAAAACCAAAGATCACCTACCCAAGAAAACTGAGTATAATGTTTCAGGGGAAAAAAATGGTCATTCAATGATACAGTAGACTTTCAAGCAGTTTTGATGAAAAGACCAGAACTGAAGAGAAAATTTGACTTTCAAATGCAAGAATCAAGAGAAGCATGAAAAGGTAAACAGAATAGAGAAATCATAAAGGACTTTCTAAAGCTGAACTTTTTACTTTCCTGCATGGAAAGATAATATGTGTAACTCTTGAGACTTTTCTCAGTATTTGGGTAGGTGGAGGGATTATACACACACACATACATATATAGACAGAGAGCACAGGTTGAGTCAAATCAGAAGGAATGATATCTATAAAAAATAAAATTAAGGGGAGAAAGAGGAATATACAGGGAGGAGAAAGAGAGAAATGGAATGGAGCAAACTATCACTCCTAAAAGAGATAAGACAAATATTTATCAATGGAGGAGAAAAGGGAGGAGGGGAGAGGGGAAAAGTGAAGCCTAATCTCTTCACATATGGCTTAAAGAGGGAATAACATGCTCACTCAATTTGGTATGAAAATCTAGCATACACTACAGGAAAGCAGGGGAGAAGGGGACAAGTGGGGTGAGGGGGAATGATATAAGGGAAGACAAATGGGAGAAGGGAGCAATTAGAAGTAAACACTTTGGGGAAGAGACAAGGTCAAATGAGAGAATAGAATAAATGGGGGACAGGGTAGGATGGAGGAAAATATAGTTAGTCTTACACAACCTGGCTATTATGGAAGTCTTGTGCAAAACAATGCATATATAGCCTGTATTGAATTGCTTGCCTTCTCAGTGGGGATGGGTGAGGAGGGAGGAAGGGAAAGAAGTTGGAATTCAAAGTATTAGAATCAAATGTTGAGAATTATTATTGCATATAACCGAGAAATAAGAAATATGATGGAGTATAGAAATCTATCTTGCCCTTCAAGAAAAGAGAGAAGATGGAGATAAGGGAAGGATGGGGTGTGATAGAAGGTAGGGCATATTGAGGGAAGGGGTAATCAGAATGCAGGGTGTTATGGAGTGTAGGAGGGGAGAGATGGGAAGAAAAATTGGAACTTAAAATTTTGTGGAAATGAATGTCAAAATCTAAAAATAAATAAATAAAACTATAAAAAATTAAAAGAAAATAAAAAGAAAACAAATTGTCAAAAATTAGAATGGGATAAGCAGAAGCAAGGCTCTATGAGACATCAAGAATCCGTCAAACAGAATCTAAAGAATAAAAAAAAATATAAGAAAATGTAAAATATCTCATTGGAAGAACAACTTCCCTGGAAAATGGACCCAGGAGAAAAAATCTACAAATTACTGGTGTACCAGAAAGCCATGAAGAAAAAAAGAGTTTAGAAAACATCTTCCAAGAAATTTTCAAGGAAAACTGATCAGAGATCCTAGATCCAGAGGGCAAAATAGTCACCAAAGGAATCCACTGTTCACCTCCTTAAAGGGATTCCAAACTGAAAACATTAAGGAATATCATTGCCAAATTCCAGAACTATCAAGTGAAGGAGAAAATATTTCAGGCATCCAGAAAGAAATGATTCAAATATTGAGGAGCTACAACCAGGATAACCTAGGAACTTGCAGGTTCCATATTAAAAGATCAGAGGGATTGGAATGTGATATTCCTTAAGGCAAAGGGGCTGGAACTACAACCAAGGACCAATTTCCCAGCATAATTGAGCATAAGATTTCAGCCAAAAAGATGGACATTCAATGAAATAAGGGATGTCCAGACCTTCCTGAAGAAAAGGCCAGAGCTCAATAGAAAATTCACTCTTCAAACACAAGTCTCAAGAGAGGCATAAAAAGCTAAAAAGGGAAAAAAATTACTGAACATGGGCAAACTATTTATATTCCTACAAGGGAAAATGATAGTTGTTAATCTTGAGAATACTATATTTATTATGATATATAAAAGGGATATGCATAGATAGAGGGATTAGGTAAAAATTAAATGTTGTGATGATAAAAATATGATTTAAGAGTGTGAAGGGATTGTAACAGGAGATGTGAAAAGGAGGAGGCAGCAAAAGGTAAATGACACCACAGGAAAAGGCACAAAAATATAGTACAGAAGAGGGAAAGAGAGGAGGGAAATGAGCACTGAGATTTACTCTCATCTCATTTAGTTCAAGGATGGAATAACAAATTCAGTTAAGTATAGAAATGTAACTAGCTCTATAGGCGGTAGGAGAAGAAAAGGGAAACAAAAGAGAGGAGAAGGAAGGAAAGAAGGGAAGGGAAGGAGGGGAAAACGTCGTAAAGGAGAAGGGGAGGAAAAGGGAAGAGGATGAAAGAAGGGAGGGAAGACTGAGGGAGGTGGTGATCCAAAATAAAACTTTATTGGGGAGGGGAGGGAGAAGGGAGAATGAAAATCATAAGCAAGGGGAAAGGGGATGCAGGGAAAGACACAAATAGGAATCATAACTCTGAATGTGAATGGGATGAACTCTCCTATAAAACAGAGATGGATAGCAGAATGAATTAAAAACCATTATCCAGCAATATGTTGCTTACAAGAAAAACATTTGAAAAGGGGAGATACACATAGGGTAAAGGTAAAAGGTCGGAACAGAATGTATTGGGCTTCAGCTGATGTAAAAAAAGCAGGAATAGTAATCCTAATCTCAGACAAAGCAAAAGCAGAAACAGATCTAATCAAAAGAGATAAGGAAGGAAACTATATCCTGTTAAAAGGCACAATAGACAACAAAGCAATTTCATTACTGTACATATATGTTCCAAGTGGTATAGCATCCAAATTCTTAGAGGAGAAGTTAAGAGAGTTACAGGAAGAAATAGACAGCAAAGCTATATTAGTGAGAGACCTCAAACTCCCTCTCTCTGAACTTGATAAATATGACCTCAAAATAAACAAGAAAGAAGTTAAGAAAGTAAATAATACTCTGGACAAGGAAGATATGATAGATCTCTGGAGAAAATTGAATGGGGAAAGAAAGGAATATAATTTTTCTTCAGTGGTATATGGCACATATACAAAAACTGACCACGTACTAGGGCATAAAATCCTCACAATTCAGCGCAGAAAGGCACTTAGTCAGATCATAATGCAAGAAAAATTACATGTAATAAAAGGCCATGGAAAAATAAATCAAAAATTAATTGGAAACTAAATAATGTAATCCTAAAGAATGAGTGGGTTAAACAGTAAATCACAGAAACAATCAACAACTTCAATCAAGAGAATGACAATAAGGAGAAAACATACCAAATCTTATGGGATACTGCAAAATCAGTTCTTAAGGGAAGTTTTATGTCTTTGAATACCTGCATGAATAAAATAGAGGAAGAGGAGATCAATGAATTGAGCATGCAGCTGAAAAAGCTAGAAAAAGACAAATTGAAAATCTCCAAGTAAATACCGAATTAGAAATACTGAAAGTCAGGGAGAGATTAATCAAATTGAAATTAAGAAAACTATTGAATTAATAAATAAAACTAAGAGTTGGTTCTATGAAAAAATCAATAAAATTGATAAACTTTTGGTCAATTTGATTAAAAAAAAAAAAGAAGAAAGCCAAATTACCAATATCAAGAATGAACAGGGCAAACTCTCCTCCAATGAGGAGGAAACCAAATAATAATTAGAATTTATTTTTTCAATTGTATGTCCATAAATTTGACAGTCTTACTGAAATGGATATTTATTTACAAAAATATATATTTCCCAGCTTAACCGAAGAGTAATTTAAATGCTTAAATAACCCCTTCTCAGAAAAAGAAGTTGAACAAGCCATCAATGAACTCCCTAGGAAAAAATCTCCAGTGCCAGTTGGATTCACAAATGAATTCCAACAAACATTTAAAGAACAGTTCATTCCAATACTATAAAGACTATCTGGGGAAATAGGTGAAGAAGGAGTCCTACCAAATTCTTTTTATGATATAAATATGGTTCTGATACATAAACCAGGAAAATCCAAAACAGAAAAATAAATTATAGACCAACTTCTCTAATGAATATAGAGGTAAAAATTTTAAATAAGATTTTAGCCAAAAGAATGTAGCAAATTATCATGAGAATAATACATTATGATCAGGTAGGATTTATACCAGGAAGGCAGGGCTGGTTCATTAGGAAAACTATCAGCATTATAGATAATATCAACAACAAAACTAACAGAAACCATATGATTATCTCAATAGATGTAGAAAAAGCCTTTGACAAAATACAACCACCATTCCCATTGAAAAAACTGGAGAACATAGGAATAAATGAAGCACTCCATGAAATAATAAGCAGTATCTACCTAAAACAGTCAGCAAGCATTATATGTAATGGAGATAAGCTAGATGCATTTCCAATAATATCAGGGATGAAAAAAAGGATGTCCATTATCATCACTATTATTCAATACGGCACTAGAAACGTTAGCTGAAGCAATAAAAGAAAAAGAATTTGAAGGAATTCGAATAAGTAAAGAAGAAACTAAGTCATAACTCTTTGCAGATGATACGATGATATACTTAGAGAATCCCAGAGAATCAAGTAAAACGCTATTTGAAATAATAAACAACTTTGGCAAAGTTGCACGTTACAAAGTAAACCTAGATAAGTCATCTGAATTTCTGTATATTACTAACAAAACCCAACATCAAGAGATAGAAAAAGAAATTCCATTTAAAGCCATAGTAGACACTATAAAATATCTGGGAGTCTACCTGCCACAGCAAACCCAAGGACTAAATGAACAAAATTACAAAACACTTCACACAAATAAAGTCATATAAGTAAGTGGAAAAACATCAGTTGCTTGTGGGTACGTTGAGCCAATATAAGAAAAATGACAATTCTACCTAAATTAATTTACTTATTCAACGCCGTAACAATCAAATTACCAGATAATTATTTTCTAGAGCTAGAAAAAATAATATCAAAATTCATCTGAAAGAATGAAAGGTCCAGAATACCAAGGGAACTAATGAAAAGAAATGCTAGGGAAGGCTGCATAACCCTACCAGATCTCAAATTGTATTATAAGGCAGCAGTCATCAAAGTCACTTGGTACTGGCTAAGAACCAGAGAGTTAGATGAGAGGAATAAATTATGTATTCAAGACACAGTAGTCAATGAATATAGCAATCTACTGTTTGATAAACCCAAGGACCCCAACTTCTGAGATGAGAACTCACTGTTTGACAAAAATTGCTGGGAAAACTGGATAACAGTGTGGCAGAAACTGGGCATAGACCAATGCCTGATGCTGTATACAAGAAGAAAGTCTACATGAATACATGTTCTAGGTATAAACACTGATACTATAAACAAATTAGGGGAGCAAAGAATATTGTATTTGTCAGATCATGGAGAATGGAGAAATTTTTGAACTAGAGATAGAGAACATTATGAAGTTCAAAAAGGATCATTTTGATTATGTTAAACTGAAAAGTTTTTGCACAAACAAACCCAATGCAACCAAGATTAGGAGGGAAGCAGAAAACTGGGAAAGAATTTTTGTAACTGGGTCTATGAGAAAAGCCTCATTTCTAAAATACATAGAGAACTGAGTCAAATGTACAAGAATATAAGTCATTCCCCAATTGATAAATGGTCAATGGATGTGAACAGGGAGTTTTGAGAGGAAGAAATTAAAGCTATCTTTAGTCATATTAAAACATTCTCTAAATCATTATGGATTAGAGAGATGCTAATCAAAACAACTCTGAAGTACCACATCACACCTATCAGATTGGCTAACATGACAATAGAGAAAAATGATCAATGTTGGAGAAGATATGGGAAAGTTGGAGCTTTAATATATTTTTGGTGGAGCTCTGAGCTCCACCTTTCTGGGGAGCAATTTGGAACTATGCCCAAAGGGCTACAAAAATGTGCATACCCTTTGACCCAGGAATATCACTTCTAGGACTGTATCCCAAAGAGATCATAAAAATGAGAAAGGGTCCCACATGTACAAAAATATTTATACCGGCTTTCTTTGTGGTGGCCAAGAACTGGAAATCAAAGGGATGCCCATCAACTGGAGAATTATTAAACAAGTTGTGACATATGAATGTAATGGAATACAATTGTGTTACAAGAAATGATGTACGGGAAGACTTCAGAGAGGCTTGGAAGGACTTACAAAAACTGATGCAGAGTGAAAGGAGCAGAACCAGAATTTGGTACACAGCAACAAACACAATGTGCAAGGAATTTTCTGGTAGACTTAACCCTTTACAGCAATGCAAGGACCTAAAAAATTCCCACTGGACTCTGGAGGCAAAATGCCTTCCCATTCAGGGAGGAACTATGGAACTGGACTTCAGAATGAAGCAGACCATTATCTCTTGTGTTATGTTTTGTTTTCATGGTTTTTCCCATTCATTTTAAATCTTCTATGCAACATGACAAAGGTGAAAATGCATTTAATAAGAATGTATGTGTAGAATCTATATAAAGGAGCAAGGGGGGAGGGAGAGGGAAGGATGGGGAAGGGTGGGGGGAAAATCTAAGATATATGGAAGTGATTGTAGAAAATTGAAAACAAATTAATTAATTAATAAAATGGCTGAATTAAAAAAATAACTGCATATGAAACTGCAAATCTCTTATTTTCTACTTGCATTTCCTTTTACACATATATACATATATATAAAATAGAATTATCATCTAACTTTCTTTTAACTCCTCTTTTATCCCCCCACCCTAAAGATAGCTACCATAAGACATAAATACACATACACTCACACACACACATATATGTATACATGGGTAAATTCATTCTATACACACTTCTATTTATAGGTTCTTTTTCTGGATACAAATAGCATCTTTCTTCATCGGACCTTTGTAATTAATTTGAGTATTTATAATAATCAAAATGCCTTAGTAATTCAAATTATTGCTTTATTTTTTTAATTTATTTATTTAACTTTTAACATTCATCTTCACAAAATTTTGGGTTCCAAATTTTCTCCCCATTTGTTCCCTCCCCCCACCCCAAAACACCGAGCATTCTGATTGCCTCTATCACCAGTCTGCCCTCTCTTCCATCATCCCTCCCTTCCCTTGTCCCCATCTTCTCTTTTGTATTTAGGGCCAGATAACTTTTTACACCCCATTATCTGTATTTCTTATTTCCTAGTAGCAAGAACACTACTCGACAGTTGTTCCTAAAACTTTGAGTTCCAACTTCTCTTCATCCCTCCCTCCCCACCCATTCCCTTTGGAAGGCAAGCAATTCAATATAGGCCATATCTGTGTAATTTTGCAAATGACTTCCATGATAGTCGTGTTGTGGAAGACTAACTATATTTCCCTCCATCCTATCCTGCCCCCCATTGCTTTTATTCTCTCTTTTGATCTTGTCCCTCCCCTGGAGTGTTGACTTCAAATTGCTCCCTCCTCCCATTCCCCTCCCTTCCATCATCCTCCCCACCCTGCTTATCCCCTTCTCCCCCACTTTCCTGTATTGTAAGATAGGTTTTCATACCAAAATGAGTGTGCATTTTATTCCTTCCTTCAGTTGAATGTGATGAGAGTAAACTTCATGTTTTTCTCTCACCTCCCTTCTTTTTCCCTCCACTAAAAAGTCTTTTGCCTGCCTCTTTTATGAGAGATAATTTGCCCCATTCCATTTCTCCCTTTCTCCTCCCAATATGTTTCTCTCTCACTGCTTAATTTCATTTTTTTAAGATATGATCCCATCCTATTCCATTCACTCTGTGCTGTGTGTGTGTGTGTGTGTGTGTGTGTGTGTGTGTGTGTGTGTAATCCCACCAACTACCCAGATACTGAAAAAAGTTTCAAGAGTTACAAATATTGTCTTTCCATGTAGGAATGTAAACAGTTCAACTTTTATAAGTCCCTTATGACTTCTCTTTGCTGTTTACCTTTTCATGCTTCTCTTCACTCTTGTGTTTGAAAGTCAAATTTTCTTTTCAACTCTGGTCTTTTCATCAAGAATGCCTGAAAGTCCTCAATTTCATTGAAAGACCATTTTTTCCCCGGAAGTATTATACTCAGTTTTTCTGGGTAGGTGATTCTTGGTTTTAGTCCTAGTTCCTTTGACTTCTGGAATATCCTATTCCACGCCCTTTGATCCCTTAATGTAGAAGCTGCTAGATCTTGTGTTATCCTGACTGTATTTCCACAATACTTGAATTGTTTCTTTCTAGCTGCTTGCAATATTTTCTCCTTGACCTGGGAACTCTGGAATTTGGCCACAATGTTCCTAGGAGTTTCTCTTTTTGGATCTCTTTCAGGTGGTAATCTGTGGATTCCTTGAATACTTATTTTGCCCTCTGGTTCTAGAATCTCAGGGCAGTTTTCCTTGATAATTTCATGAAAGATGATGTCTAGGCTATTTTTTTGATCATGGCTTTCAGGTAGTCCCATAATTTTTAAATTGTCTCTCCTGGACCTATACACCAGGTCAGTTGTTTTTCCAATGAAATATTTCACATTATCTTCCATTTTTTCATTCTTTTGGTTTTGTTTTGTGATTTCTTGGTTTCTCATAAAGTCATTAGCCTTCATCTGTTCCATTCTAATTTTGAAAGAACTATTTTCTTCAGTGAGCTTTTGAATCTCCTTTTCCATTTGGCTAATTCTGCTTTTGAAAGCATTCTTCTGCTCATTGTCTTTTTGAACCTCTTTTCCCAATTGAGTTAGCCTGTTTTTCAAGGTGTTATTTTCTTCAGCATTTTTTTGGGTCTCCTTTAGCAGGGTGCTGACCTGCTGTTCATGCTTTGACTGCATGTCTCTCATTCTCTTCCCAGTATTTCCTCCGCCTCTCTAACTTGATTTTCAAAATCCTTTTTGAGCTCTTCCATGGCCTGAGCCCATTAAATATTAATTATGGATGTTTGGGATACAGAAGTCTTGACATTTATGTCTTTCCCTTATGGTAAGCATTGTTCTTCTTCATCAGAAAGAATGGGAGGAGATATCTGTTCACCAAGAAAGTAGTCTTCTATGGTCTTATTTTTTTTTCTCTTTTCTGGGCATTTTTCCAGCCAGTGACTTGACTTCTGAGTGTCCTCTCCACACCCACCTCACCTCCAGATCTGCCCAGCCAGTGCTTGGGGTCTGAGATTCAAATGCTGCTTCCCAGCCTCAGGACTTTGGGCGGGGGCAGGGCTGCTATTCAGTGCCAGATTAAGTTCAGGTGCTCAGGTGGGGGCAGGGCCACCACAAGGGGCTCAGTTCCTTCAGGGGGTTTATGTGGAGACCTTCAACAATGGATCTGAGCTCCTGCCTGCTTTGGGAGCCCTTGTCCTCTGCTGCCTCTGCTGCTGCCTCCCAAGAGGGCCTGAGTTATGGGAACACCCTGCTCCTCTCTCAGCAAGCTAAAGAGACCCTCTCACTGACCTTTGTCACCTGTGGGTGGAGGGACCTGTGCTGCTGCTGGAGATTCTGTCCCTGAAGCCTGCTGGGATGTGCTTCTCTTGGTGCGGGGTGGCCAAGGCAGGGCTGGGCTCTGCTCTGGGTCCAGTGTGCGACGGACCTTTTGTGTCAGTTTTTCAGGTCTCTCTGGAACAGAAATCTCCTCCACTCCATTGTTCTGTGGATTCTGCTGCTCCAGAATTTGTTGGGAGTTCTTCTTTACAGGTATTTTATGGGCTGTGGGTTCGGAGCTAGCATATGTGTATCTTTCTACTCCGCCATCTTGGATCCTCCTCCAAATTGTTGCTTTAGAAAAAACAATATTGCTATACTATATACAACATTCTCTTGGTTCTGCTCATTTTGTTCTTCATTATTTGAACAAATCTGTCCATGTTCTTCTACAATCAAAGACCTCATGATTTCTATAACACGGTAGTATTATATCACAATCACATACCACAACTTGTTGAATCATTCTTTAAGTGACAGGCATCCCTGAAACTTCAAATTCTTTGCCACCATAAAGAAAGTTACCATAAATGTTTTATAACATATATATCCTTTTCCTTCTTCCCCAATCATCTTTGGAAATATACCTAGTAGTGGTATATAATAATTTGGGTCAAATTTTAAAGCTTTTATTTTGTGTATGAGGTCATTCATAAGTTTGAATCAATGAAAGAAAAAGTGTTCCTTAAATATCTACTCCATGCCAGGAACTGTAGTGTGTATTAAGGACATAAGTAACAAAAATTTGGTAGTTCTTTCTCTCATGGACATTGTTGTTGTTTGCCCTTTGTTCTTGAAGAGGACCATGAAATCAGGTAGGTAGTTCAATGACTTAAAATTGAATTAAATATAAGTAATGGAGTCACCAACTTCATTCATTTTCTCTTCTAGAGCTATTTGGATTCAGTGGCAAGATATAGACCAGGATGACTGGAGATGTTCCTGGATACTGTAGGAAACCATGACCTTTTTAAGCTAAAGTCTTTACAAGTTCTCACTTTGTCCAAAGCAATGCCCATTCAGTGATTAGGGCTAGGTAAGAAATGAGCCAAAGCATGACCTCTTTTACCTAACCAAAAGGAAAAAAATCAATCTGTGAGGGGAAGATCCTGGAGGTTTCTGGCCAAAAGAGAAACAATTTCTGTTTATGTTCATTCTGAGCCATCAGGACCCAAATAATGACTATGAAGTGGGACTGGGACCTATTGCTGGCCAATCAATGAGAGCCAGAGTGAACTGGGTTTAAGGAATGGTCTTTAAGGAGGAAATCAACACAGCAAACCCCAGGTTATTTTGTTAGGTTTCAGTCATCAAAATTTACATTCCTTTGGGCAGGTAAGAATATGATATCCTATGTGGAAGGAGGGAAAGGAAGGAGATAGAGGAGGAGGAGTGGGGGAAGGACAGAGCTACATTAGCTAAGTGGAACTAGCCAGGTGGGTCCCCAGTGGGAAATTCAGACTATCTACTGGTTATTGTTTGTCCTTCATCCTAGAAAAAGACCATGACATCAGGAAGGTGAAGCTATAACTTGCAAGTAAATTAGATGTAAGTGAGAGAGGGTTGTACCAAGTAACCAGCCTCACTTTTTCCTCTGAAGTCATCTGGGTCCAGTGAATAGATATAGATCAGGATGACTGGAGATGACCCTCTCAAGGAAATTACATTCTAATAGGAAGAGAGAATATTATTCTAATAGGGAAGTAGTGGCCAGAAAAGAGAGCTTTACTTTTTGACCTGGAGAGTCCCAGGGGTGATGAGGGTAGCCACAGGCAGCCAATTGCCTCACTTTTTCTAGAAATAATAGTAATATTGGTTCAATTATTGTTTCTAGCATGAGAATTTTTAAAAAATTGTATCTGTGTTGTTTGTAGAAAAACAAATAGCAAGGTTCCTTGACGCCTGGATGGAATATAAAGCATGGCCTGGGCATAGATAAATGTAGCATTTTAGATGAATTTGTCCTACCTACCAATTAGCACAACTGAACCCTAGATCATAGGTATACAATTCAATAGATTAATGCCATTGGGGGAAAGGGTCTGGAGGACAGTCTACAGTGGTCCACTCAGGATATGTACTCTTCCCATGGGAACAAATGGGTCAGCGGCAAGTCAATTGACTGGGTAGGACTTGATGTATAATCTGAGGTACATATATATAGTGGGTTAGGTAAATGTAATCAATGTGTATAGCACATTTATGTTGAATATACATATATATATATATATATATACATATATATATATATATATATATATATATATAATATAGACAATAATTTTATTGTTTCAGTGTACCTCTATGATTTAGGGTTTCTTTCTATCTTTGTTTTTGGGCACATTGGCATTCATATCTATGCTGAGTTTGTTGATAAATCAAGGACTAGTATGATGAAAAGAGCACAACTTTTAGAATCAAAAGACCTGGATTCAGATCCTGACTTTGTCATTTTTTACCCGTGAAATATGAAGTTAATCATTTAATCTATCTAGGCTTGAGTTTCCTTATCCTTAAAATAAAAGAAGCTATTGGATTAGAAAGAAGTTTTTAACTAGGGATCTATGAACTTGAGGTAGAAAAAAACACATATTTTGATGATCATATTCCAATATCATTTGCAATTCTATGTATTTTATGTTATTCATCTAAAAACATTATTCAGAGAAGGAAAGGGTCTGTCTATAAGCTTTGTTAGGCTGCCTAAGGATAACCTGATTTAAAAAAATTAAGAATTCCTGGATTTGATGGATGGTCTCTTTAGTGTTGTGGTTTGGGGTACTGGGAACCCTGATATACAAGGGCATAGGGAGAGTCTGCCTGGAATGAATTCAATCACTCAAGCTTTCTTTTAATCAAAGTAGTGAGGTTTATTGCAACGTCAGTATGACTGGGCAGATTCCTAGCAAATCTTTGAATTTGATGAGGATGAGACTAATACTTATATACAAAAAAGGGGGAAAGGGTCAGCAAAAAGCTCTTGATAAGATTAAGGAGTGGTAAGTAGCCTTGGGTGGACCAGGGGACAGACAATGAAAGGAGTTAAGTGTTCAGAGAGCCACTGTGAAAGGACTGTTAAAAATATTATTGAGTATCCAGTTGAGCTGGGATGGGTCAGATGCCTTGGTCAAAATGCCAGTGTGGGAAAGTTCAGGGACTGGGTTGTTTTCAAAGACATGGTCTTTTTCTTTTAGGGGTTTAGTTTCCATCACCTCATCATAAAGTCCCTCTCAACCTTATACTCATAGGCCTATTGCCCTGTGGTTCTGAATCATAACTTTAAAATTCAATTCAAATAAACAGAAATTTATTATACATCTAGTCACTAAGCATTGTTCTATGTTCTGGAGACACAACAAATGAAAACAGTCCTTGTCTTCAAGTTTATATTCTACTGAGTGGAGATAAAATATATACAGGTTAAGTAGATGCAAATATATATGTATATATATATATATATATATATATATATATATATATATATATATATATATATATATATATATATATAGGGAGAGCTAGAGAGGGATGGAGAGGGATAAGGAGAGAAAAAAAGGGAGGGGTGAGGGAGGGGAACAAGAAAAGGAGAAAGAGGAGAAAAAGAGGGAGATTATAAAACAATACAAGTGGAGGAAAACACTAGTAAGAATAGGGGGAGATGACAGAAAAGGCTTCCAACAGCATATAGCACCTAGGTTTGAAGTAAGCCACAGACTCTGAGGCAGAGTTGAGGAGGGAGAGAATTCTAGGCATGAGAATGCCTGTACACAAATAGGAAGGCTGTCCAGAAAACAAGTTGGTCAATTTAACTGGAACTTAAATACTATGGCAGGGTCAGTGAGGTAAAATATGACCAGCATGCAAAAGATAGTTAGGGACTAAATGGTGAAAAGTTTTATAAGTCAGCCAGAAGAATTTATCTAGCATTACTCCTATCATAAAATACAATCTGCTTTACAATAGTCTACTTATTGACACAGTTTTGAGGGAAATATTTTGCTAAATGGGAGCTGCCTATATTATTATTATTAAAAGTATCTTTTTTTCCCTAAATAGCTTTATATGTTGACAAAAAACAAAACAAAAATATTCCTTTAAAACATGATTTTCTGATAGATTGCTCAGTGAGTTCCTACCAGTGCTATCTATTTGTAAAAGTCATTAGTGTACAACAATGCAATATCATCACATTCTATGAAAACTGAACATACATGAATAAAATTTAATGTTGAAATTTAATAAAACTTACAAAGAAGTTAGACACCTGTTTAATGATGTACATTATAATGCTGCACAGTAATTATGTAATTCATATAAATGAATACAACTAAATAAAGAAAAACAATACTTTTAACACAGCCAAATTGTTTTCAGTGTTTTTCTCTTATGCTCATTAGGTTCCAGTATCTGCAAATATCGCTAATGTCATTCAGTCAGTCAATAGGTATTTCTTCTGCTATAACACACCCTGTACTCTCTATCTATATATGTATATATGTGTGTGTATGTATACACAATCTCTCCATCTATCCAAATACTGAAAAAAGATTCAAGAGTTAAAAATCTTTTCTTTCCATGTAGTAATGTAAACAGTTCAGCTTTAGAGAGTCATTTATATTTTTCTTTCCTGTTTACCTTTTCATGCTTCTCTTGATTCTTATCTTGGGAAGTTAAATTTTTCTATACAGATCTGGTCTTTTCCTCAATAGGAATGATTGAAAGTCTTCTATATCATTGAATGACCATTTATTCTCTTGAAGTATTATACTCAGATTAGTTGGGTAGGTGATTCTTGGTTTCATTCCCAGTTCCTTTGACCTCTGAAATATCCCATTCCAAGCCCTTCAATCTCTTAATATTAAAGCTGCCAGATCCTGTGTTATCCTGATTGTATTTCCACAGTACTCAAATTGTTTCTTTCTAGCTGCTTGCAGTATTTTCTCCTTGATCTGGGAACTCTGAAATTTGGCCACGATATTCCTAGGAGTTTCTCTGATCAGGTCTCTTTCAGGAGGTGATTGGTGAGTTCTTTCAATATTTATTTTGCCCTCTGATTCTATAACATCAGGGCAGTTTTCCTTGATAATTTCATGGAAGATAATGTCTAGGCTCTTTTTTTGATCATGGCTTTCAGGTAGTCCCATAATTTTTAAATTATTTCTCCTGGATCTATTTTCCAGGTCAGTTGTTTTTCCAGTGAGATATTTCACATTATCTTCTATTTTTTCAAATATTTGGTTTTGTTTACTAACTGCTTGGTTTAACTCAAAGTCATTCATTTCCCTGAACTCAATTCTCTCTTTCAGTGAATTATTTTGTTCAGTGAGCTTTTGAACCTTCTCCTCCATTTGGCTAATTCTGCTTTTTAAAACCTCCTTCTCCTCATTGACTTTTTGGGCCTCTTTTTCTAATTGTTAGCCTCCTTTTAAAGCTGTTATTTTCCTCAGCATTTTTTTGGTTTTCCTTTAGTAAACTGCTAACTTGTTTTTTGAGGTCTCCTATTGCCTGAGGCCAATTTAAGTTCCCTTTGGAGGCCCTGGAGGCAGAGGCCTTGACTTTCTCTGACAGTATGCCTTGTTCTTCCTCATCTGAAAGGATGAGGGGAGATACCTGTTCCCCAAGAAAGTAACCTTCTATGGTCTTATGTTTTCCCTTTCTTGGGCATTTTCCCAGTCAGTTATTTGACTTCTGAGTTTCTTCTTCACAACCACGTCACCTCCAGTTCCACCAAGCCAGCACTGGGGGCTGGATTCAAATGAGCTGTTCCAAAGCCTCAAGGGTTTTAGGTGGGGGCAGGCCTTCTATTCAGTGTGAGATTAAGATCAGCTGCTCAGGTCGGGGCAGGGCCATAGCACAGGGCTCAGTTCCCTCAGGGGATTTGCAATGAAACTTTCAACAATGGATGCCAGCTACTGCCTGCTTTGGGAGCCCCATCCACTGCTGCCTCTACTGCCGCCTCCTGAGGAGGCCTGAGTTATGGGGACACCCCGCTCCTCTCTCAGCAAGCTAAAGAGACCCTCTCACTGACCTTTGGTGCCTGTGGGTTGAGGGAATCTGTGCTGCTGCTGGAGATTCTGTCCCTGAAGCCTGCTTGGATCTGCTCCTTTCAGTGTCGCATGGCCAAGGCAGGGCTGGGCGTCAATAGACATTTCTTAAGTGCCTACTATGTATCAGGCACTGTGCTAACTGCTAGGGATACAAATACTAAAAAGAAAGAAAGTTCCTATACTTAAGGAGCTTACAGTCTAATGGGAGAAAGAAAACACAGAAAAGGAAATTAAAAATGTGGGGACAAGAGTGAGGGAAGTTAAGAAAGTACTATGCCTAGGAACATGATGGAAAAATTGAAGACTGCAGCCTAATGAGAAATGAAGAGATGGTTGGCCTGAGTTGCTTCCTTAAATGGAGATTTTGGGGAGGAGTTCCATAATAGTACTATACCTAGGTCAAAACACACACACACACACACACACACACACACACACACACACCTGGCTCCTCAATAAGCAAGAATATGTTAGGCTTTATAGCTTCGGGTTTACATGCTCTGTGCTTCCCTTTTCCAATACATCCTCCTTGTGCCACCAAAGTGATTTTCTTAAAGCTTAGGTCTGACCTTGTCACTCTGTTTAATCAATAAACTCCATGGCTCCCTATTGCCTCCATTCAAATACCATTCAAATCCTCTGTTTAGCATTTAAAAGCCATTCCTACCTGCCTGAAAACTAGATATGTTACTTCCTTTCATTGATTTTATAGGCCAATCAAGGCAATCTTCTTGTTATTTCTCATACAAAACAGCATGTCTCATCTCTGGGTCTCATAAATGACTTTCTCCCATTCCCAACCCTTTACCCCAAGCCAGAAGACCAACCATTTTGAATCCTGAACTTTTATCAAAACTCACTTCAAATTCCACCTGCTAAATGAAACTTTCCCCATCCCAGCTGCTGGTGCTATCTCCTCTACAAATTACCTTGCATTTACTGTTTACATACTTTGAAGAATAATATCATTTAAATAACAGTTTCAAATTGACAAAGTGTTTTACATGTGTTATCTCATTTGATCCTCACAACAGTCCAGGGCTGTTATTATCCTCATTTTATAAATGAGGAAACTGAAGTTAGGAGAAGTTAAATGACTCATCCAGGGTTATCCATCTGGTAAGTATATGAAGTAGGATTCAACTGAAGCCTGCCTGAGATTGAGTCCAATGCTGTATCAACTGTGGCCCCTAGCTGCCTCCAGCATTTTCAAGGACTTATATAGAAATCATAACAGTTAACATTTATATAATGTTTGAAGATTATCCAGCACTTTATCTTAATTGTCTTATCTGATATGCATATGTCAAGAGAACGTAAGCTTCTAAGGAAAGTGATTGTTCCTTTTCTTTTTTTTTTTTTGCCTTTTTATTCACAACCCCTAAGGGACATCTACAAGTCACAGGGTATAAAGCACGGCACTTGGAATCAGGAAGACTCATCTTCATGAGTTCAAATCTGGCCTCAGATACTTACTGTGTGACCCTGGGCAAGTCTTTGCCTCAGTTCCTCATCTGTAAAAAAAATAAACAAATAAAGTTTAAAAAATTACAGATGAGCTAGAGAAGGAAATGGCAAAGTATTCCAGTATCTTTGCCAAGAAAGCTCCAAACAGGGTCACAAAGAGTCTGACCAGACTGAAACAACTGAACAAGCAATGCACAACCCCTAACACAATGTCTGGCATAGGGTAGGGACTTAATTGATTGATTAATTGATTGATCAATTTTTCCTCACCTCCCTCTTCCTTTATTTGTACAATCTTTAATGAGCAAATCTAAATGACTCTTCCTTTCTCCCCAGTAACTCCTTTCATACACTCACCTGACAAGATTGATTATGAATGAATACTAGAGGAAAACAGCAAATCTCTGGAACACAAGGGTCCAAAGAGTTTGCCCAAGGGAGAATAGTATAATTAACCTATTGTGAAAGAAGAGAAGGGAGAGGGGAGTGACACTAAAGATAATTGTAAGGGATTAAGCAAGAGAAAGCATGCTCAGAGAGGACTCTGGAACCTTGGAATTTGGAAGGGGGGCAGACAGAGGAGAAGAGTTAACATAGGGGACAAAGGGCACCAGCTTGGAAGGAGGGACTATGTTCAGCAATCACCACTCATGGCATCACAGATCTAGCACTGCAGGAAATGTAGATGTCATCTGGCCAATACCCCTCATTTTATAGATGAGGAAATTGAAGCCCACAAAAATTAAGTGATTTACTCAAAATAACAAAGGTAGTAAGGAGTCAGAGTCAAGAAATCAAACTCAGATAATGGGTCTATAGCTCTGTATGAGCTTTGGACATATCAAATATAGCTCTTCTGCATTAAGAAACTAGAGCTCATAGACATCTATCAACATAAGCAAAGCCAGTTTGGATGCTGAGATTCTTTTGTATTAAATTGTGAGTGCCTAATTGGAGATAGTCTTAATAGTCTACATTTATACAGTAATTTAAGTTTATAAAGAGCTTCTCCCTTTCCTCATTTGATATATGTCACAATGATCTTGTGAGATAGCACAACAACAAACATTCTTTAAGCATAATCTTTGTGAAAGACATTGTACTACACCCTGGAGAGGGAATACACAGATAAAAAAAGGTCTGCCTCAAAGACTACATTCTACTGGGGACACAACAAACATACACGAGGAAAAGACAATGTGAGAGACTCAGATAGAGACAGAGGGAAACCTAACAACCAGACAGATCAAGAAGCCTCTTGTAGAAGGTGAGACCTGAGCAAAGCCTTAAAGACATTGTAATTCTCAGAGGCAAAAAAAGAGGAGGAAGTACATTTATGAAAGGTAGCTAGATTGTAGAGTGGATAGAGAACTAGACTTGGAGCCAGGAAAGCCTGAGTTTAAAGCCTTCTTCAGGTATTTATTAGCTGGGCAAACTACTTAACCTCTCTCAGCCTCAATTTTCTTGTTTGTAAAATACAGCTAATTGTAACTGCCCCATATAGCAATGCTGTGGGGATCAAATAAGATTATATATGCAAATCACTTTGCAAACCTTAAAATACTATATAAAGTTTAGATACGGAAAGCAGGAAGGGATATGCAAAGGCATGCAGATTGGAGATGGATTAATCAGTTTGGGAAAAATCAAGAGCCTTGTCTGACTGGTATATAGCATACGTGAAGTCCTCATAAAATTAAACTGAAACAATAAACTAAGACCACATGATGGTGGACTTTGCTTTCTCTTCTAAGTTTCTCTGTTTTAGTTGAGGTTGCAAGCATCCTTCTAGTAACAGGGGTTTGCAACTTCAAAGTCAGTCTAGATTCTTCACTCTCTCTCACCTCTCCTAGCCAATCAACATTGAATGCATTTCTAGGTTATTTTTTCAGACAAATGTATGTCATTGTTTCTTAATGTGAGCTCAGTATGTAACCTGGAAATGAACTCAAAAATCCTAAAAATGTTATTTTGTCAGGATTGGCACATCTGAGCTCATTCAAGCAGTGTCTGATCAAACTGGTAATGAAGTACATGGGCATTCTGAAACCATCACCTCTGCAGTGGGCTTTCCCAAATGCCTTTTTCTTTTTTGGTGAATAAGCACTGATGTCTTTTAGCTTATGGAATAAGTATTACATGTCTTAAACATAAAAATGAAAGTTTTCTTATAAGGCTTTTCCTTTTGAAGTTAGATATTGAATATAAACAATTGCTACTAGGAAATGAGAGTAATAAAAAGTCTACATCTGGATGCTTCTCTCTCCCCCCACTTAGTCCCTTCCTTAACCTCTCTTTTATCTGGAATTCATCTTCTAAAGCTTTGTTATTCAGAACTACTGACCCATCATTGGGACTTCTCTGCTTTGGAGCCTACTGAATTCAGCCTATTCAATTTGCTCTATGCCATTGTTATACATTGCCCACCTCTGATATGACAGAAACTAGGGTGCCTATTTGAGTCTGGCAGGACAGTGCACCATGCACCATATTTCTTTGTACATAGGCTTAATGCACTGTTGGCAGCTTTATCTGTTTTAGTTTCCTGGCAGTGTTTGGTCTTCCTGTCCTTGGCTCCATTCCTTCATTCCTGAACTCTCAGGAAATTTCATTTAGAGAGCTTTTAAACGGACACATTTTTAGACCAAATGGATGGATATACTCACAAAAGCACTCCCCACTCCATTACCCAATCCAAGAAATTTAGCCTTTACTGTAGTTAATAACTGCAGGAGCACAAATATATTTTTGATCCTGAGAAACATAATTATTTTTAGCTTTCATTGCCTTTCAGCAACAACAACAACAAATCTTCATGGGGTGCTCTTAGGAATTTGTAGGTACTTCACCATGAAATATTGAACACATACCTCCTTGGTTTTTTCCTGAGATACCACAAAATGTAGCAAATTGAAGAAACTCTCCAGGTGGCAGACATCTACACCACTGAAAACTGTTATTTCTTGAATTCAGGTTTTAGATCATTAAAGTGAAAATGCAGAACCAGTCCTGAAGAAACAGATGCTTCATAATGTGAAGCCAGGTGCTCTACTAGCCATGGTTCACCTGAGGATTTCCTTTTGCAAATTAGGTGCTGGACAGCAGTTTGCACATGCAGTGAAAATGCAAGGGGACACCGACTACTGTGGTTAATTCAATATAACAGAACCATCAGGCTGAATAGAAACAGACTTAACTAGAGTCATTTGCATTAATAGGATCAAAGTCTCCTAATGTCTGCTCCATTTATGTGTGTGGGTGTGTGGGTGTGTGTGTGTTTAGACACGCATGTTGTTTCCCTTAATAGAACATATGGTCCTTGAGGGCAAGGGTTACTTGTGTTTGCGCGTTTCTGTTTCTCCAAAGCCTAACATGGTGGCTGGTGTATAGTAAGAGTTTAATACCTCCTATGTGATAGCTTGATTCATTGTAATTGAAATCCTACTATATGTTGCTTCTGTGTAGTTATTGTAATTTCTAATAGGAAAATGTTCTTATTCCCTGACTTTCAAGTTAGTCAGACATCTGGAAATTCTATTTGCCTATAAATTTGAAGCCATACTAATTTTGCTTAGGATGTTCTAAAATTCTATGACTTAATTCAGCTACCTTCTTTTGGAGATGAGAAAACTGAGACCAGAAAGCTTAAGTAACATGATGAAGAATGCACAAGTATTTAAATGACAGAATCAGCAATACAAGTCAAATTAATTGACCCTAGGTCTGGTACTATTTCCACTATTCCACATTTGTCCAGGACAAGGGTGAAATGAAATACCAGGCCCTATCAAAACAATTCCAAGATTAAATTAGCCACATTTTTAATCGTATCGTTCCATTTTTAAGTATTTCCAAAAGTATTTTTCATTACAGTGAACCTAATAAAATATACCTGTATCAAGTCAGATCTAGAAATGATATACTAAGACTTAATAAATACCCCATAAATTATTACTTTAGGGTCTAATTTTTAAAAGTGATCAAGTCCTCCAGACTCCAAATTAATCTTAGATCAAAAACTTTAGCTATAGAACTGTACTAGAACTGAAGTCTAAGAGAGTCTTGCTGTACTTCCAAAAGTAGGGTGAGAATCATCTTCTGAGATCACTAGAGCAACTTGTTCCCTATGTAGAGGTGATACAGGGACCCAGGACCTATTGCAGTCAGCAACTGTATCCTAGTTATCTAACTACAATAACATAGAAGCTAAGAGTATGAGGAAATCACCTTGATAATAACCATTATCAGAATAGCATTTACAAAAACTAATGTTCTGTTACTGGCAGAAAAAGATGCTACACTTTATGCAGACTGAATAATGAAAACCAGTGATACTAAAAAGAAAAATATGTGTGAATGTGTATACTTATCTCTACATACTGCATATATTCACACATACATGCACACATATATGTACCTGTGTACACATATTGTACACATGTGTATGTGTGTTCCCATATGTGCACATATATAACATATCTATACAAAAAAGAAAATGCATATGTGAATATATATTACATGATATATTTATAATATAATGAATTATAAACATGTAGTACATTATAGCAATATAGCAGCACGTGATCCATTATTACATTACATATGTAATACACACATGTGCATACAAAACTCTTATGATCTTTCCGATCTTTGCATTTCCTTACCCTCCACATTTCATTTCACCTTTTCAGAAATACAAACTAGCATATTA
Source organism: Notamacropus eugenii (assembly GCF_028372415.1). Taxonomy (NCBI): domain Eukaryota; kingdom Metazoa; phylum Chordata; class Mammalia; order Diprotodontia; family Macropodidae; genus Notamacropus; species Notamacropus eugenii. The sequence goes on from NC_092873.1 coordinate 259,339,999, forward strand.
AATGCTGAACAAACACATGAACAATACAAGGCAAAAATCTCTTCTGACATTTGAGATCGCCAAGAGAAGCCTCTGAATAGTGTACTGTATTTAGTGTATCATGCTGCATATTTAGACAGATTAATTCTCCACTGCAGTGCACAGTTTACATTAAGTGAACATATTCCTATGTAATTGTATGAAAGCAGATTGACAAATAACTGATTTTTTTAAACCTTCTGAATAGGACAGGCTGTCATAGCTAATTGCTACTGCTCAAGAACCAGTACTGAGTAAAACTCAGTGGGGAGAACTTCAATTACTCTTGTCCATTCACTTTGTGACATGGCATTCAAGGCTCTGCACAGTCAGCAACTTGCTGCAATTCATCCTTGTCTCACATATTTCCTCCCCACTCTCTATGTTTTAACCAAAGTTGACTATTTGTCATCATTCTCACAGAGTAAAATAGTCTAGATAGTCTCCAGGAGACTATATATGGTCCTATGCTTATTAAAATAATTATCAAATGTTTTGATGAAGCAATTCATGACATCCTTATCACATTGGCAGATAGCATTAAACTGGTTAGAATAGTTAATATATTATGTGAAATAGTCACGAAATCAAAATGATTGTGATTGGCTAGAACCATAGTGTAACTGCATAAAATGAAATGTAACGGATAAATATAAAGTATGGATTTAAACATAAATATAAAGTTGGATTTAAAAAAATGGTTTCCCAAGATAATGGGAGGTGTGGTAATTCACTTAAAAATTACCTGGGCAGTTTAATGAACTACGGGATCAACATAAATAAGTAGTTCATGGCGACCCCTAATAACAAATGAGGTCTTAAGTTTTGTCAAGATAAAGTGTTCAAAAGTCGGGAGGTAGTAGTGTACTATGATATTATATACTCTGTGGCATCAGTTCCAAGTGCCACATTTCAAGGACTTTGCTAAGTCAGAGAATGTTCAAAAGTGAATGATCAGGATGGTGAGAGGAGTAAAGAACACATCAAATGAGGACCAGGAGAAGAACATAAGTATGCTGAATCTAAAGGAGAGAAAACTAAGGAAAGAAAGAAAATATGACAGCTAGCTTTAAGTGTTTGAGGTCCTATTATATGACCAAAAGATTAGACTTCTGCTTGGCCCCAAAGAGTAGAACTAGAGGCAATGGATAGAAGTTGCAGAAAAGGAGTTTTGAGGATAATTTAATAAAAACAACAAAATTTTTCTAAGACTTACAATTACACTAGCGTGGAATGTTTTGCCTTCAAATATAATGAGTTCCTTCTTCATTGAGACATTCAAGTGGGGTCTGGAATATCCCCTTTGAGGGGAAGACAGTGATATAGAAGAGACTCCATTTCAGGACCAGGTTACATAGGCAACTTCTGAAGTCACTTCTAAGTGAGATATTATGTACCTGAGCTAACAAAAAATTTACAATTAAAGCATCCATGAACTTATTAGGTTACCTATATCATTTCTCATCCTCCTGGAGACTTTCCCAGAAAGCATGGGTTCCCCTCATGTATATTCAGGGCATTGGTCTTGTTCATGTACCATTCTGGTTTCCTCCAAAGCTTAGTCATGTCATCTTTCAAAGCTGGTGCTGCAATAAGAAGCATTTTCAATGTCAGTGCTATTTATAGTCAGTGCCCCCTAGATTATTAATCACCTATCCATTTCAAGAACCCAGTCACCAGCTTTAGCTCCTGAAGGATCTCCTTGAGGACTTTCAATGTTATTTATAACTTGATGATTGGAAAGCTCCTCAAAAGACCAGAAATATATTGTGACTCCAGCTATAAGACCTCTTATTGTCATATTCTTGAGGATGGGTATATGAAAAATGTTTATCATACAATCATGCTTCTATTCACAAATAATGAAAAAATATTTAAAGAATTAGAAATAGAAAACAATGTACATTGCAGGAGCCTTTAATTTTGGTGAATGTCTCAGAATATTTAAGCTATTTTAAAACTTCAGAAGCCATCAGATTTGCTTTACAGATGAAGAAACTGAGGATCTGTAAATCCAATAATTTAGAGGTACAGTAAAACTTGATTCAGTAAAGGCATTTGAATAACTGTTCTCAAGATACTTTTGTGGACAAAAGAAAACAAGAAGTAGGATTAGAATGCTGCTAAGTAAAACTTATTTGAAAATTATTGAATGAATCTGTAGTGTGAATAACTTGGAAAGATATTTCTTTGATTTAATATGTCACTGAGACTCTTTACTAATATTTTATCTAATTTTTTCACCAATATTTCTTAGCCATATTTGTGAATACTTTGCTTTCTCTGTCTTATCTCTTTTTGGTTTAGATGAGAAGATAATGTTTGCATCTTAGAAGAAATCTGGTAAGATCTTTCTTTTTCCACTTTTGCAAATAGTTCATATAATATTGGTATTATTTTTTCTTTGAATGTTTTATAGAATTCATTTGTAAATCCATTTGATCCTGTCGACTTTTTCTTTCACATCTCATCTATAGTTCATAGTTTCTTCTGAGACTGGGTTATTTAAATTCTTACTTTTTGTGATATTTATCTATTTCATTTAAGTTGTCATATTTATTGGCATATAATTAAATATTTTCCAATAATTCTCTTTATTCATTTTTCATTTCCTGTGATTTTTTTTACATTTTTGATCTCAGAAAATTGGTTTCTCTTACAAGAGTAGTTTATGGTTTAACTATTTTTAAAAATCATGACCTAGCTTTATTATCAATTAGTCAAGTAAATGAACTGATAGAATAAATTTTGAAAGAATAAATTACGTAAATCAATAAAATAAATCAAATTATACATATCAAAAATGCAAAAGGATATCTCACAATTATGGAAGATTAAAAAAAGGAAATCAGTAGAAAACATTGTGCTGAATTACACATTAACAAAGCTGATAACAAAAGAAATGAATGAATACTTCAAAAATATAAAACACCAAGACTACCAAAGAAGAAATAAACTATTTAAATAAAGCAATATTCAATAAAGGAAATCAATAAGCTATGAATGAACTTCTAAAGAAAAAAAGTCCAGGACAAGATCAATTTACAAGTTAATTCTCTCAAACATTCCAAGAAAAATTTATTTAAATTCTACAAAAATTCTACAAAAATTAAATTCCACAAAAATATTTAAATTCTACAAAAATAAGAAAAGAAAGTACTCTTCTTTTGCTATAATATCCATATAGTCTTGATACCTAAAACAGAGAGAGACAAAGCAGACAGAAAACTATAGACCCATATCCCTAATGAATACTGACACAAAAATTTTTAATAAAATATTAGTTTGCTACTTTAACTTATTAGTATATATTAGCAGTATGAAAAAATAGAGTTTATGTAACCAATATTGGATTGGTTCAAATAAGGAATGTTATAGACAAATAAAAAATCATGGTAGTAATATAAATTGCAAAAACCTACCCTTACGTATATACACACATACATATACATATGCATGTATATATACATTCTACACATACACATGTGTGTATATTAAAAAAAAGCTTTTGAAGAAATTCAGTTCTCATTTCTAATAATATTTCTGTAAACCAAAGTAATGTAACAATATTTTTAAATATGATAGATAATACAGATTCAATAAAATAACAAAGATCATATTTTATTTAAAAATAAAAAGCAAGGTTAGAAGACTTTTGAGTAAGGTCTAGGATAAAGCAAAGATGCTTATTATCACTACTATCATTTAATGTAGTGCTGGATGCAATATATATATTAATAGCAAAAGAAAGAGAAATTAAGAGAATATGCATAAACAAAGATAAAGCAAAGTTAAGACTTTTTGCAGAATATATGATGATTCACTAGGAAACCCTAGGATCAATCAAAAATTAATTGAAATTAAAATATGTTAAATGAATCTACACTTATCAACAAGTGTAGATTTCCAATAGGAAGCTCTAGAAAACTAGAAGACAACACACAGAAACAAACAAGCAGAACAGAATACTGTTTGATAAGCCTAAAAACCAAAGTTATTGGGGGAAATACTCAGTATTTGACAAAATCTTCTAGGAAAATTGGACAACAGTCTAATGAAATTAGGATTAGACCAATACTTCTTACTGTTAATCCCTAGAGGCTCCAAATGTAGGTATGACCTGTCCTTTTTTTAAGGTTACATCTTAAATGAATGGAAGGAGCATGAAGAAATTACATTTTTGCCTTCATGGACAAGCAAAGAGTTAGTAACCAAAGAAACTAAAGAAAGGATTACAGAAGATATAGTAGAAATTTTTGATTATATAAAATTTAAAATGTTTTATAAAAGTGAATCTAGTTTAGTTAAAATTAGAAGGAAAACAGGTAAATGAGGAGGGGGAGTCTTTACCATGAGTTCCTGTGATAAAGGTCACATTTCCAAGATATATGAGGGGCTAATTCAAATTTATAAGACTAAGAGTCATTCCTCAGTGGATCAAAAGCTATGAACAGGCAGTACTCAAAGAAAGAAATACAAATTATGAACATTCATATAAAAAGGGCTAATAATCACTAATAATTAGAAAAATGTAACAAAGGTAATTTTTTGGTTCCATCTCACATCTATCAGACTGACAAAGATAGAAACAAAGAAAGATGACAAATATTGAAGTGGCTTCAGGAAAATGGGCCCACTGATACACTGTTGGTGCTGCTATGGATTCTTCAAACCATTCTGGAAAGCAATTTGAACTGTTCTTCAAATGTCATTACACTAGGTATATTCTAGTAGTGATACAACTTTTAGGTCTTTACTCCAAAGAAATCAAAGGACTGATATGTGCAAAAATATTTATAGTAGCCCTTTTCCTATAGCTCTAAATTAGATACTAGGAACTGTCTTTCAATTTGGAAATGGCTAAAAAAATGTTTTAAAGGGCTATTTGGAAGTGTAAGAAATGATGAAGTAGAGTTTCAGAGGAAAATGAGAAGACTTCTACGAACTGATGCAGAGCAAAACAAGAAGAGTTAGAACAATTTATACAGTCACTACATTATAGAAACAAAGCCTTTTGTAAGACTTTAGGACTCTAATCAATGCAATGCTAAACCAGAACACCAGAAGAAAGAAGGCCAAATACATTCCTCATTTCCTTCTAATCACATGAACTTTTCTTGCACGGTTAATGTAGGAAACTATTTTGCTGTACTACACGTGTTCATACTGAGAGGCTCATGTTACAGTTTTTGTCAGTTGTCCAATTGAGCAGGAAGCTGTGGAAGCACAGATTATAAAGTCAAGTAAAGTAAATAAATACATTTTTTTCCTTGTCAGGGAGCTGGTCCTTGAAAGCCTAGAACCAAATCACAGACAAGAGGCTTACAGTATGACTTTTAAATAACTTTCAAAATTGGTCAGGTGATGCCTTTATAGGGTACCTCAGTGAGTTCAAAGGAGGATAACTTAATAAGACAATTTATGATGGACCACTCACCAAATTAACCTTTAAAAGTAAATGTAGGCCAAAGTAGGGGAAGAAGAAGAAGAACCTATTTCCTGATGAGACATGTAGAAGACAAAAGATAAAAGAGGGACAATCTTGGTTTCTTGTATTTGTATTTGTATTTCTTGTATCTCCATTGCTTACCATGGTGTCTGGCCCATAGTAGGCATGGTATCTGTTTTTCCATATTTAACATAAAATTACTGAATTACATGTCAATAAGAAGAGTTTAAATGCCCAGAGAATAACATTGATATATTCTTGTCATCCCTACTTAAATATAGTATTTATGTGACCAGGAATAAAACCGTGTAAGATGCTAAAGGTAACTCTCGTAATAAATGCCAATCTCACAATCAAACAGCAGGACAAGTAAAACCTTTTCTCTACTAAATCTTAATCAGGTCCCCTTCTCCATCAAAGTTGAGAACTTTTTCAACATATTTTCCCCATCTTATTTGATTAGTCCATTGGTTATAACACACTTCAAGGATAGCAAACTGATGAAGTTTTTACTAATAAATGACCTTTGGTTTCTATTATTTTCTTACTTTAACTTGGGAGATGATGGTTTTCAAAAGTTGAAGGGCTCCCTTGAAGCATTTTCCTTAGAAGACAAAAAACAAGAGGGAATATAGTCATCTATCACCCAGAGTATCTCATCCTGTGTTCTCTTATTGTTAGAAGTTCATAAAAATTGAGGAAGAAAAGGATAATATAAAATCATTTCACTGTTGCATTTAAGTTAATTGGACATAATATTTATCAGAATTTCCACTATTAAGACACTTAGCTAGAATTTTTCCCTAAGAATATAATTTAACCATTTTATTTTCTTTGAGATTTAATTTTCTAATAAAATGTTGTCTTTGCCTTTGTAGACAAATAGTATTTACTAAATTATAGCATTGCTTTTCTTGGGAGGAGAAAGATTTTTGGCAGGGGGAGCATAGCACAAGGTATCCTGGCATAGAGGAAAATATATGAGACAGCAAGAGTCTAAGTTCAAATCCTGTCTCTGGCACTTTCTACCTGTTAACCTCTCTGGCCTCAGTTTTCTCATTTTTGTAGATAACTCATTTTATAATGAATTTTACAATTAAATTATTTTATAATGAAGGAGTTAGTCTGGAAAACCTCTAAGTTTCCTTCTAATTTTAAAGTAATCATTCTGTTGATCTTTGGGGAAGGCTGTTTCTGAAAAGTTAGCCAATCTGTCATGGGTTCTTTCCTTTGTGTATTTTCAAAGCAAAGTCATCAGCATCTATCAGCATCTGAAAGACTGCTTCTATGACTTGGGTACTGGTAGCTGTAGTCTTTTGATTTGTGTACCACAGGATATCAGACACAGTCTATCTCCAGTTTGGGGGTTATTTGCTGCCACTTCAAGAACAATTGCATAGAATAGCGAAGGGGAAAGATGGAGGAGGAAGAATGTATTCCACAGCACTTCTGCTATAGTTGTGATGAGGAAGATTACTCCTAACTTTAGCTTAATTCTTGTAGCTAAAAAGGTACATGGAAAGAACAAAGAATTTCTGGCATTGAAATCAGCAATCTGATTTTTATAACAGAAGAATTCTTATAAGATGAAAGATGATTTCTAATTTTTCATGAGGAAAATGAAAACAAACCTTGATGATCATTTTGCAGTGGACTCATTCCTAAGACACATTCCACAAAGAGCCACATCTGGAGGAATGGTTTCAGGCAGACAGGGGAGAAAGCAGGCAAGTCTTCTCTGAATCCCATGTTCTGGGAGGGCGGTATTGCCTGGGGCTCTGGTAAACTTCAGAAAACTCTAAAGTAAGGCTCTTAACTCTAAACTGTATCAAATAATAATTAATTCTTCCCACAGTGAATATAGTTAATTGCTAATACTAGGTAGTCCCCTTCATGGGGTCAAGAGGTGTTCTCTTAGAGTGATCAGGTTCCAACATCAACTTTATGGCATTCATTCATTCGACTTTATTCACTATCCACTATGTGTCTGGCACTGTGCTTGACTTTCCGATATTTTCATTATCCACCACCTATGTTATTTTGGCACCATTTTCTGAAGTAATCTTAAAGAATCCAAAGGGAGATGGGGAGGAACCTACTGAATGAATTTCTGGTCCAAAAATCTAGTCAGAGTGAGAGTGGGATGGACTCTTCCAAACCATTCCCCCTTCACAAGGAGAGGTGAACTTCTACATGCGACGTTTGGTCTGAGTACTTCTCTGAGACATCCAAAATGAATCCCACCAAATAGTCAGTCTTCCTTGTAATTTTCTCTCACCATAGCAATGGGATTCTTTATAGTCAACAGGCTTGTCTAAGTATTTTCCTCATTCTCTCTGAGAGAGGAAAATGATATCTGTGGCTAAATTTGACAAGTAATTCAAACTCATTTATCATGGAAACAGCTTCCCCTGCAACCATTCCAATGTCTGCTGCTGGAGTTATCAGCAGGCTGAGATTCTTTGTTGCTCCTTGTAAAGAGGGCATAGCAAAATTCAAATCCTTACTCTGTGTGTCTGTTCAATAGCTGCCAAGAGGCAATTAGGTGGTGCAGTGGATAGAATGCTGAGCCTGAGTTCAAATCCAACCTCAGATACTTCCTACCAGTTTGTCTCTGGGCAAAGTGATCTTTATCTCAGTTACCCCAACTGTGAAATGGGGATAATAATATCCTTCTCCCAGGGTTTTTATGAGGATCAACAGTAACAGCAAAATTGAAAAACACTTAGCGCAGTACCTGAAACACAGCAGGTGCTTAATAAATGCTTCATTTCCTTTGTTTCTCCCTACCTCCCTCTCTCCTCCCCCTTCCTTCCTTCCTTTCTCCCTCCCTTCGTTCCTCCCTCCCTCTCTTCCTTCCTTCCTTCTTTTCTTCCTCCCTTCCTTCCTTCCTCCCTTCCTTCCTTCCTTCTTTCCACATACTCTTTTCAGGAAAATAGTGAGAACTTTATTCTTACTTGGTGGAATCATCCTGTAATAGAGTGGAAAGATAAGCATTGATGTGGTTTGAAGGGCAAGACAGTGGTGGTTCCATGTTTAACTATCAGGAAGTGGTTTAGGCCAATTCAAATGGATTTTGTTTGCAAAATGTTGATTGACCCCATAAATGTATAAAGATCAAAGATTTAGAACTAGAAGGGACTTGAATAATCAATCAATAATCATTTCTTGAAGTGTCTGCTGTGTACCAGGCACTGTGCTAAGCACTGGAGATGAAAGAAGCAAAAGATAGTCCCTGCTCTCAAGGAACTCATAATCTAACAGAGGAGACAACATTCGAACAAATATATACAATGCAAGCTATATACAAGATGGTAGGAAATACCTAACAGAGCGAAGGTGCTCGAATTAAGAAAGGTTGGGAAAGGCTTCCTGTACCAGCTGGGATTTTAGTTGGGACTTAAAAAAGCTAAGAGTCAGTAGTTAGAAAAGATCATTTATTCTTAAGTCTAGTCTTTTCATTTTACCAGTGAAAAAACTTATATCTAGAGAATCTGCAAAACTGCATATTCCTTGAAAGCAAAGAATATTATATTGCCAGAACTTAGTACTTGACACATAATGCACACTTAAGAAACATTTGCTGATTGATTAATTTAAAATGTGACTTGTCCAGGATCATAGAAAGAAAATTCTATAACAGTCCCCTTCCCTCAAGAAATGTATATTCTAATGAAGGAGACATTTCCATAACTATGGACATACAAGATACATAGAAATAGATGGTATATACACCAGCAGCTGATAGAACCAGGATAAGTTTCCTAAAGAGGGTAATGTTTGAGCTTTGTCTGAAAAGAAGCCAAGGGATTGTAAGAAACTGAAGAGCGTTATAAGCATGGTGTTTTGAATTAAGGTTTTGGCATTTAAAAAGTTCAAAAGACATAATTTCTGAGTAATTAGTCATTTTATTAATAATGCTAGCATTTTAATAAGATAAGTCAGGAATACTCTCAAATGCCAAAGATTCTCATGGCAGCAGGTGCAAGGTGGCCTTGGGGGAAAAAGTGAGTGTTCCAGAGGATGGTAATCAATTCTGATTGGTTAATAAGTAATAAGAGAATGAATATTACCACAAGGGGCTGGACCTATTCTAATGAACTTAGATTATGTCAATTACTTCTAAATTGCCCCCAGCCTTGGGCAATCTAAACAAAGAATCTATTATCTCCCACCAAAGCCTGAGCAAAAAAACAATGGGCCTGGAGTTTCACCTTGGATTAGAGGTCTGGTTCAGTTTACCAGAGAAGCAATACTCAGAATGAGGAGGATATTAATCCTATCTTCCATCAGCCCTATCCTTGAGAGATTGAACAAGGAAATAAAACAGGAGAAAAAAGCTGCAGTATCACAAGTTTTAATAACTGGCTATTAATATGGGAGAGGAATAATCATTTCTCACAAGGTCAGGGAGTCAAATCTCAATGCTTGATCAACTATAGCATGCTGCCTCTCTAAGGAGGCAGGGACTAATTCATTTTGGTCTCTATATCTCCAGAACCTAGCAGTGTCTTTTCTATACTAGGTAATTAAGTAATGATCATTGAATTGAAGTGAACTGACCCATCATTGAGAATGGAGAAAAACTTATTTGATGATTGATGCTATGCTGATATGTCAATACTAACAAATCAAATTCCTTCTACAGGTGCTTTGTAGTCTTTCTTAACTCCTGAATGTGCTCTTCATGACCCTCATAGTTCTGTAAAACTATTAGTAGCTTAAAGCCTTCCCTTCTCCCATGGCCATTTTGCTCTGTTTCCCCTAGTGCCATGATTAGAACAATTGTGTCAGCTCTTTTTAACAGATGGTTCCCTTCAACAGCAAACAGAGTTCCTTAATATATCGCACAGCCTTCAAGAAATGCTGGGTGCACATCTCAATGACAAGTTGGCTGCCATGCCAAATATAGCCATGGAAAAAATATTGTCGCCCATGGGATTAATGCAGCAAATCCCATTAATGACGGCAGTGGAAAACTATGACTACTGCTTTACTCTCTTTGCTGACTTCAGCCAAGAGGGAAAAAATGTGTATGCAGTATGTGTACTGAAAAGCAATTTGAAATCAAGCACTCAGATGGTTATATTTCCCAGTGGTCTGTCACAGGATTTTACAGTTAACTAGGAACTATTGTAATTGTCATAGTAAAATTCATCCTGTCACCCTGAAATCCTGATGTTTAATGAGGAAAAAAATAAAACTTATAGCTTGTTTGATCTGAGTGGGGAACAAGCAATCAGAAGTGGCAGCAGGAGGAGACATTTGTGGAGGGGTCCACTTAGTTAAGACTGAACCATTAAAGACGTACATATTCTTTTAGAAATAGCCCTACAAAATCATAGCAAGATATTCTGCCCATGCAGTTCTTTCTAGAGTTGGGCAATGTCTCTCTGGGGAGCCATAGCATGCAAATTTAAAACAGTTAAATGTAACTGAATAAGGGACTTAGCAGTACAATGCTAGATTAGCTGATGGAAGAATGCCATTTTTCGCTGTCTACATTCTCTACTCTGCTTGAGTAATTATAGAAAAAAAGGTAAACTAGATTCCACAGCTGGCTACCTCTATAGGCTCAAATCATATAATGCCTCAGTTATTCTAAGGAGGAGTAAAAGGAACCCCATGGATCTCTCAGATATCATGCAAGGGGGTATTTCTTACAATAACTGAAACTTTGCCCTACAGAGAGGTTCACATAACATGATAAGGAGGATAACTGCAGCTAAGTTAGTAAAATTAAACTTTAAAGTATTTAAATGTTGGCAGAAGTCTTAATGACAGTGAGGGTCAAGAGTTGCAGGGGAAAGGTAGAGTAACTAAGAGAGGGTTATATAGCCAATAAATTTCAGAGATGGTGCTTGAATCCAGATTTTCTTGACTCAAGCTCTCTCCATCCATTATGTAAAATACTGCCTCTTATCTTCTTTACACATTTTATTTAGCAGCTTCTACATTAAAGGATCAAAGGGTTTGGGATATAATGAAGCAAAACTCTGGTGAGGAGGAACAGGGTGAAAGGAAAGAGAAAGCATAAAGGGGGCGCAGAATAGGATGGAGGGAAATACACAGTAATCATAACTGGGAATGGGAATGGGATGAACTCCCTCATAAAATGGAAGCAGAGAGCAGAGTAGATTAAAAATCACAATCCTACAATATGTTGTTTAGAAGAAACACATTTAGAGGAGAGTGACACAGAGATTAAAGGTAAAAGGCTGGAGTAGAATATATTATGCTTTAGCTGAAGTAAAAAAATAAAAAATAAAAAAAAACAAGGATAGCAATCCTGATCTCAGACAAAGCAAAAGCAAAAATAGATCTAATTAAAAGAGATAAGAAACTACATCCTGCCAAAAGGTACCACCGATAATGAAGTAATATTATTACTAAACATCAATACACCAAGTGGTATAGCTTCCAAATTCTTAGAGGAGAAATTAAGGGAGTTACAGGAAGAAATAGACAGCAAAACTATACTAGTGAGGGACCTCAACCTCCCCCTCTCAGAACTGATAAATCTAAACACAAAATAAACAAGAAAGGAGTTAAGGAAGGGAATAGAATCTTTAAAGTGTCATATAATGTCAATACTCCTCTCTGGAGAAAATTAAATGGGTATAAAAATGAATACACCATTTTTTCAGTGGTACATGGAACCTACACAAAAATTAATCATGTACTAGAACATAAAATCCTCAAAAATCCAATGCAGAAAGGCAGAACTATTAATGCAACCTTTCCAGCTCATGATATAATATACATTACATGTAATGAAGGGCCATAGAAAGATATGATAAAAACTAATTGGAAATGAAATAATTTAATCCCAAAGAATGAATGGGTCAAGCAAAAAAAAATTGTAGAAACAACCAATAATTTCATTGAAGAGAATGACAATAATGAGACAAAACACCACAATTTATGGGATGCAGCTAAAGTAGTACATAGGGGAAAAATTATATCTCTAAATGCTCACATGAATAAAACAGAGAAAGAGGAGGTCAATGAATTGGACATGCAACTGAACAATCTAGAAAAAGAATAAATTTAAAATCCTCAATTAAACATCAAATTAGAAATTCTGAAACTCATTGGAGAGATTCATAAAGTTGAAAGTAAGAAAATTATTGAACAAATCAATAAAACTAAGAGTTGGTCTTATGAAAAAGAAAACAATAAAATAGGTTACTCTTGGGTTTATTTGATCTAAATAAAGAAAGAAGAAAGCCAAATTGCCAGTAAAAAAATGAAAAGGATGAATTGAATACCAATGAAAGGGAAATTAAAGCAATAATTAAGAGCTATTTTGCCCAATTGTACGCCAATAAATCTGTCAATCTAAGTGAAATCGTTAAATATTTATAAAAAATGTAAACTTCCTAGATCAGCAGAAGAAGAAACAAAATACTTAAATAACCCCATTTCAGAAAAAGAAATTGAACGAGCCATCAATAAACTCCCTAAGGAGAAATCTCCAGGGCCAGATGGATTTACAAGTGAATTCTACCAAACATTTAAACTAACTCCAATGCCATGTAAACTAATTGGAACAATAGGTGAAGGAATTCTATCAAATTCCTTTTATGACACAAACATGGTGGCTGTACCTACACCAGGAAGAGTCAAAAGAGGGAAAGAAAATTATAGACCAATTTCCCTAATGAATTTTGATTCAAAAATTTGAAATAAAATATTAGCAAAGAGATTACAGGAGTTTATTACCAGGATAAAACACTATGGCCCAGTGGAATTTATACCAGGACTGCAGGGCTAGTTCAATATTATTAAAAAGTATCAGCATAACTGACCATATCAATAAAAAAAAAATCTAACAGAAATCATATGATTATCTCAATAGATGCAGAAAAAGCTTTTGAAAAAAATACAACACCCATTCCTATTAAAAATAACAGAAAACACAGGAATAAATGGAGTGTTCCTTAAAATGATAAGCAGCATCTATCTAAAACCATCAGTAAACATCATATGTAATGGGGATAAGCTAGAAGCATTCCCAATAAGATCTGGGGTGAAACAAGGATGCCCATTATCATCACTATTATTCAATATGGTGCTAGAAATGTTAGCTTTAGCAATAAGAGAAGAAAAAGAAATGGAAGGAATTAGAATTGGTAATGAAGAAACAAAACTTTCAGTCTTTGCAGATGATATGATAGCATACTTAGAAAATCCTAGAGAAGCAACCAAAAAATTCGTTGAAATAATTAACAGTATTAGCAAAGTTGCAGAATACAAAATAAACCCACGTAAATCATCAGCATTCATTATATACATACATATATATATATATATACACATACATACACATACACACACGCACACAGTTGTATTACTAACAAAGCCCTGCAGCAAGAGATAGAGAAATTTCACTTAAAGTAATTGTATACAATATAAAATATTTGCTAGTCTACTTGCCAAGACAAAGCTAAGAACTACATGAACACAATTATAAAATACTTTTCACAGAAATAAAGTCAGGTCTAAACAACTGGGAAGATATCAATTGCTCATGGACAGGCCAAGCTAATATAATAAAAAATGACAATTCTAAATAAATTAATTTGCTTGTTTAGTGCCATAACAATCAAACCAACAAAAATTATTTAATAGAACTGGAAAAAAATAAGAACAGAATTCAACTGTAAGAAAACAAGGTCAAGAATATAAAGGGAATTAATGGAAAAAAAGACAAAGGAAAATAATCTAGCCATAGCACATCTAAAACTATATTACAAAACTTCAAACATCCAAACTGTCTGGTACTGTCTTTGAAATAGAGTGGTAAATCAGTTGAATAGGTTAGGTATACAAGGCTCAGTAGTCAATGTTTATAGCAATTTACTATTTGATAAACCCAAAGATTCCAGCTTCTCAGATAGGGACTCACTATTTGACAAAAACTGCTGAGAAAACTGGACAATAGTATTACAAAATTAGGTACAGATCAACATTTTACACCCTATTCCAAGATAAGGTCAAAGTCAGTATATGATTTAGACATGAAGGTTGATGCCATGAGCAAATTAGGAGAGCAAGATACAGTTTACCTGTCAAATCTATGGAGAAATGAAGATTTAGAATACATTAATTAATACGAAATTGATCATTTTTATTACATTAAAAATTTTGCATAAAAAAACACCAATGCAATCAGATTAGAAGGAAAGAAGAAAGCTGGGAAACAATTTTACAGACAGTATTTCTGATAGAGGTTTCATTTTTTAAAACTATAGAGAATTGAGTCAAATTTACATGAATACAAGTCATTCCCCAATTGATAAATGATCAAAGGATATGAACAGGCAGTTTTCAGTTGAAGAAATTAAAGCTATTTATAACTACATGAAAGTGCCTCAATTAAGTATTGATTAGAGAAATGTGAATTAAAACCACTCTGAGGTTCCACCTCACCCCTATCAGATTGGCTAAACATGACAGAAAAGAAAATGATAAATATTGGAAAAAATATGGGAAAATTGGTACACTAATGCATTGTTGGTGGAATTATGAACTGATTCAATCATTTTGAACAGCAATTAGGAATTAAACCCAAAGGGCAATCAAACTGTGCATACCCTTCGATTCAGCAATACCACTACTAGGTCCATATACCAAAGAGATCATAAAAAAGAAGGAGGGACTGAAATGTACAAAAATATTTATAGCAGCTCTTTTTGTAGTGGCTAAGAATTGGAAATTGAGGGGATGTCCATCAACTGGAGAATGGTTGAGCAAGTTGTGGTACACGAATGTAATGAAACATTAATTTTTAATTTAAATTCAATTTTATTTGTATAAAAAGGGTTATTTTTTAATAACATCATTTAGATAGGTCCTTGTTGTTTGGTAAGTGTACTTCAAGGTGCTTTATACTGTGGAGTTATTTTTTTTGTCTTAATTTTTATCTTTTACCTTTTTTATGAGACTTCTTTTCCCCAAAAACTTTGTTTTCAGTTTTCAACAATCACTTCCGTAAGTTGCAAATTTTCTCCCCCTCCATTCCCAAGATGACATTCAGTCTTCTATGTGTTCTATACATGCCTTCTTATTAAGCACATTTTCACATTAGTCATGTTGCATAGAACAATTGAAATGAATGGGAGAAACCATCAGAAAAACAAAACATAGCAAAGGAGAAAAGAGTCTGCTTCATTCTGTGTCCTGCTCCATAGTTCTTTCTCTTGATGTGGATGCCATTTCTCATCATGAGTCCTTTGGAAATATTTTAGGTCTTTGCACTGCTCTGAAGGTCTAAGTCTATCAAAAACAGTCCTCATACACTATGGTTGTTGCTGTGTACAATGTTCTCCTGGCTTTGCACACTTCACTCAGAATCAGTTCGTACAAGTCTTTCCAAGTTTTTCTGAAGTCTGCCTGTTTGTCATTTCTTAAAACACAATAATGTTCCATTACATTCATATACCATAACTTGTTCAGCAATTCCTCAATCAATGGACATCACACAATTTCCAGTTTTGGACCATGACAAAAAAGAGCTCTCATAAATATTTTTGTACATGTGAGTCCTTTTCCCATTTTTTGCTATGTCTTCCAGCTACAACTCTAGAAGCAGTATTTCTGGGTCAAAGGGTATGCACATTTTTATAGCCCTTTGGGCATAGTTCCAAACTGCTCTCAAGAATGGTTAGATGAACTCACAGCTCTACCAACAATGAATTAGTGCTCCAACTTTCCCATATCATCTCCAAAATTTATCACTTTCCTGTTTTGTCATGTTAGCCAATCTGAGAGGTGTGAGGTAGTATCTCAGAGTTGTTGTGATTTGCATCTCTCTAATCTATAGTAATTTAGAGTATTTGTGTCATGACTTTAGATAGCTTTAATTTCTTCCTCTGAAAACTGCCTGTTCATATCCTTTGCCTACTTATCAATTGGGGAATGGCTTGTATTGCTGTGAATTTGACTCAGTTCTCTATAATATATTTTTTAAATGAGGCCTTTATCACAGACACTATTCTTTCCGAGTTTTCTGCTTCCCTCCTACTCTTGGTTTGTACAAAGACTTTTCAATTTAATATAATCAGAGCTATTCATTTTACATTTTATAATGTTCTCTTCCTCTTGTTTGGTCATAAATTCTCCATTGTCCATAAATCTGACAAATAAACCATTCCTTGCTCACCTAGTTTGTTTATAGTACCAGCCTTTATACCTAGATTGTGTGTCCATTTGGACTTTATTCTGGTATATGACATCAGGCATTGGTCTATGTCCAATTTCTGCCACGCTATTTTCCACTTCTCCCAGCACTTTTTGTCAAATAAAGAGTTCTTATTCCAGAAGCTGGGGTGCTTAAGGTAATCAAACAGTAGACTGCTATAGTCATTGACTACTCTATTTTGTGTATCTGACCTATTCCACTGATCTACTCCTCCATTTATTAGCAAGTACCAAGTAGTTTGGATGATTGCTGCTTTATAGTACAATTTAAGATCTGGTATGGCTAGGCCATCTTCTCTAGCATTTCATTTCATTAATTCCCTCGATATTCTGGACCTTTTCTTCTTCCAGATGAATTTTGATACTATTTTTTCTAGCTGTAGAAAAGAATTTTGGCAGTGTGATTGTTATGGCACTGAATAAATTAATTTAGGTAGAACTGTCATTTTTACTACATTAACTAGACCTATCCACGAGCAACTGTTTTTGCAATTATTTAGATTAAAATTTATTTGCCCAAAAAGTGTTTTGTAACTGTGTTCATATAGTCCCTGTGTTTGTTTTGGCAGGGAGACTCCCAAATATTTCCTAGTGTCCACAATGTATTTAAATGGGATTTCTCTTTCTGTCTCTTGCTGTTGGTCTTTGTTAGGAATAAAAAGAAATGCAGATGATTTATGTGGGTTTATTTTGTAACCTGAAACTTTGCTAAAGTTGCTTATTATTTCAAGTAGTTTTTTACTTGATTCTCTCAGATTCTCTAAGTATATCATCATAACATCTGCAAAGAGTGATAAAAGTTTCTTCTTCTATTCTGTTTCCTTCTACTTCCATTTTCTTCTCTTATTACTAA
This sequence comes from Notamacropus eugenii, assembly GCF_028372415.1. Lineage (NCBI taxonomy): Eukaryota > Metazoa > Chordata > Mammalia > Diprotodontia > Macropodidae > Notamacropus > Notamacropus eugenii. The sequence continues at coordinate 259,357,524 of NC_092873.1, forward strand.
AGCTAACATTTCTTGTTGTTGTGATATCAAATAACAATGGTGATAGCAGACATGCTTTTTTCTCTCCAGATCTTATTGGAAATTCATCTAGTTTATCTCTATTACATATAATGCTCACTGGTGATTTTAGGTAGATTCTATTTATCATTTTAAAGAAGGTTCTGTGTCATCCTATGCTTTCCAGTGTTTTCAATAAGAATGGGTATTGTATTTTGTCAAAAGCTTTTCTGCATTTATTGAGATAATTATGTGGTTTCTATTAGTATTTTTTGTTGATATGATCAGTTATGCTAATAGTTTTCTTAATATTGAACCAGCCCTGCATTCCTGCTATAAATCTTACCTGATCAAAGTATATTATTCTCATGATAAGTTGCTTCAATCTTTTTGCTAATATTTTATTCAAAATTTTTGCATCTATATTCATTAGGGAAATTGGTCTATTATCTTCTTTCTCTGTTTTGGCTCTTCCCAGTTTAGGTATCACAACTAGGTTTGTATCATAAAAAAAAGTTGATAGAATTCCTTCTTCATCAATTTTATCAAATAGTCTATATAGTATTGAAATTAACTGTTCTTGTAATGTTGATAGAATATGTTTGCAAATCCACCTAGCCCTGGAGATTGTTTTTCCTGTGCAGTTCATTGATGGTGTGTTCAATTTCTTTTTCTGAGATGGAGTTAAATATTTTAATTCCCCTTCTGTGAACCTAATTTATAATTTTGTAAATATCCATCCATTTCACTAAGATTATCAAAATTATGAGCATACAGTTGAGCAAAATAATTTCTAATTATTGTTTTGATTCCCTCTTCATTGGAGGTGAATTCACTCTTTTCATTTTTGATACTGCTAATTTGGTTTTCTTCTTCCTTTTGCTTTACTCAAATTGAGCAGAAGTTTATCAATTTTATTGTTTTTTTTCATAAAACCAGCTGTTAGATTTATTTATAATTCAATAGCTTTCTTAATTTCAATTTTATTATTCTCTTTTTTGCTTTTCAGTGTTTCTAATTTGGTATTTACTTGGGAATTTTCAATTTATTCTTTTTCTGGATTTTTCAGTTCTTCCCAATTCATTGACCTCCTTTTTCTCTTATTTTAACATGCTTGCATTCAGAGATATAAAATTTCCCCTATGAACTGCTTTCATTGTATACCGTAAGTTTTGATATGTTGTCTCATTATTGTGATTCTCTTGAATGAAGTTATTGATTTTTTTCTAAGATTTTGTTATTTGATCCACTCATTCTTTAGGATTAGATTATATAGTTTCCAATTAATTTTTGGTCTATTTTCTCATGGCCCTTTGTTACCTACAATTTTAACTGAATCATGATCTGAAAAGGATGCATTAATTATTTCTGCCTTTCTGCACTGTACTATGAGGTTGTTATGCTCTAGTACATGTTTGATTTGTGAGTGTGTGTGTGCCATGTACCGCTGAGAAAAAGGTATATTCCTTTCTATCCCCCTTCAGTTTTCTCCAGAGCAATATCACATCTATGTTTTCCAGAATTGTATTTACCTTCTTAAACTTCTTTCTTGTTTCTTTTAAGGTTAGATTTATGAAGTTCAGAGAGAAGGAAGGAGAGGTGTAGTATCTAGTTTTGCTATTTATTTCTTCCTGTAACTTCCTTAACTTCTTCTCTAAGAATCTGAATATTATAACACTTGGCACATACATTTTTAGTAGTGATATAACTTCATTGTCTATGGTGCCTTTTAGCAGGATATAGTTTCCTTCCTTATCTCTTTTGACTAGATCTATTTTTGTTTTTGCTTTGTCTGAGATCAGGATTGCTACCCCTGCTTTTTTTTTCTTTTTACTTCAGCTGAAGGATAATATATTCTATTCCAACCTTTTAAATTTACCCTGTATGTATCCCCCTCTTTCAAATGTGTTTCTTTTAAACAATATATTGTAGGAATATACATTTTACTCCATTCTGCTATCCACTTTTGCTTTATGGGAGACTACATCTCATTCACAGTATGATTACTATCTGTGTCTTTCTCTCCATTCCCTCCCCCCCATTTGTGCTTTTATCTCTCCCTCCTCCCTTCCCTTCCTCAAAAGTCTTACTTTTGACTACTGCCTCTCTCGCTCTTCCCTCCTTTCTATCAGCCTGCCTCCCTTTTCTTTCACTTTTCTCTTACTACTTCTTTCCTCCTTTCTAACCACCCCCTCCCTCCCTTTTCTTTCCCTATTTCCACCTGCTGCCTGTAGGGCAACTTAGATTTCTATACTTACCTGAGTATGTTGTTCCCACCTTGAACCAAATTCAATGAGAATAAAGCTTAAACAATATTCATCTCCCTCCCTCCTTTCCCACTAATATAATATGTTTTTGTGCCTCTTCACGTGGTGTAATTTATTCTTTTCTGCCTCTTTCTTTCCTCTTCTCCCTTCACGCCTTTTAATTAGGTTATTTTTATCATCATATCAATTGATTTATACCCACATCATCTATCCATGTATATTCTTTTTAAATGTCTTAATAAATATACAATTCTCAAGATTACCAGGTATCATCCTCCCATGTAGGGATGTAAACTGCCTGCCCATATTAAACAAGGTATTTTTTCTTTTGTTTTCCTGTTTACCTTTGTATGCCTCTCTTGAGGATTGTATTTGATGATCAAATTTTCTATTGGGGTCTCTCTTTTCATCAGAAAGGTCTGGAAATCATTTATTTCATTGAATGTCCATCTCTTTTCTTGAAAGATTAGGCTCAATTTTGCTAGGTAGTTGATTATTACAATACCTCTGATCTTTTCATGTAGAAGCTGCAAGGTCCTGTGTGATCCTGACTACAGTTCCTTGATATTTGAATTATTTCTTTAAGGCTGCTTGTAGTATTTTCTCCTTGACCTGATAATTCTGGAATTTGGCAACAATATTCCTTAGTGTTTTCAATTTGATATATCTTTCAGGAGGAGATCTGTGGATTCTTTCTTCTTTTATTTATTTTCACTGCTCCATGATCACTTCCATATTACCTAGATTTTTTCCCTCCTTCTCCCTTATTACCCTCTATCTCCCACCTCCATCCCCAAGACAGCATACAATTCTATATAAGTTCTACATTACCACTAAATACAACCTCACCTTAGTCATGTTGCATAGAAGAATTAAACTGAATGAGAGAAATCATAAAACAAACCAAAACTTAATACAAATGAAAAATGATCTGCTAAATTCTGTGATTGAATTCCATAGTTCTTTCTCTGGATGGGGAAGGCATTTTGCCTTAAAACACCATTGGGAATTTTTTAAGTCCTTGCATTGCAATGAAGTTCTAAGTCTACCAGAAAAAAAAAATCCTTGTACACTGTGGTTGCAGCTGTGTACAAAGTTCTCCTGGTTCTGCTCCTTTTGCTCAGTATCAAATCATATAAGTCTTTCCAGGCCTCTTGGAAGTCTTCCTCTTCATTATTTCTTATAGCACAGTAGTATTCCATTGCGTTCATATACCACAATTTATTCAGCCATTCTCCAATTCAAGGGCATCCCCTTGATTTCCAGTTTTTGACTATCACAAAGAGTGCTGCTATAAATATTTTTGTACATGTGGGACCCTTTTCCATTTTTATGATCTCTTGAGGATAAAGTCCTAGAAGTGGTATTTCTGGGTGAAGGGGTATGTACATTTTTGTAGCCCTTTGGGCATAGTTCCAATTTGCTCTCCAGAATGGTTGGATTAGCTCATCAACAATGAATTAGTATTCCAACTCTCCCACATCTTCTCCAACATTTATCGTCTTCCTATTTTGTCATGTTAGCCAATCTGATAGGTGTGATGCTGTATCTTAGAATTGTTTTGGTATGCATCTCTCCAATCAATAGTAATTTAGAGCATTTTTTCACATGACTATAGGTATCTTTAAATTCTTCCTCTGAAAACTGCCTGTTCATATTCTTTGACATTTATCAATTGGGGAATTACTTGTATTCTTCTACATTTGACTCAGTTCCCTATATATTTTACAAATGAAGTCTTTATCACAGACACTAGTTGCAAAAATTCTTTCCCAGTTTTCTGCTTCCTTCCTAATCTTGGTTGCATTGGGTTTGGTTGTGCAAAATCTTTTCAATTTAATGTAATCAGAATTATCCATTTTGTACTTCATAATGCTTTCTATCTCTTGTTTAGTCAAAAATTCTTCAATGTTCCATAAATCTGATAAATATACTATTCCTTGCTCTACTAATTTGTTTATACTATCAATCTTTATGCCTAGATCATTTACCCACTTGGACTTTATTCTTGTGCACAGTGTCAGGCATTGGTCGATGCCTAGTTTCTGCAAAATAGTTATCCAGTTTTCCCAGCAATTTTTGTCAAACAGTAAGTTCTTATCCCAGAAGCTGGGGCCCTTTGGTTTACCAAACAGTAGATTGCTATATTCGTTGACTACTGTGTCTTGAGTACCTGACATATTCCACTGGTCTATCCTTCTGTTTCTTAGCCAGTACCAAGTGGTTTTGATAATTGCTGCTTTATAATACAATTCAAGATCTGGTAGAGCTAGGCCACCTTCCCTAGAATTTCTTTTCATTAGTTCCCTTCATTTTCTGGACCTTTTGTTCTTCCAGATGAATTGTGGTATTACTTTTCACAGCTCTAGAAAATAATTATCTGATAGTTTGATTGGTATGGCACTGAATAAATAAATTAATTTAGGTAGAATTATCATTTGTATTATATTGGCTTGACCTACTCATGAGCAACTGATGTTTTTCCATTTAATTAGGTGTAATTTTATTTGTGTGAAAAAATATTTTGTAATTGTGTTCATATAGTCCCTGGATTTGTTTTGGCAGGTAGACTCCCAAATGTCTTATAGTGTCTACTCTAGCTTTAAATGGGATTTCTCTTTCTATCTCCTGCTATTGGGCTTTGTTACTAATATATAGAAATGCAGAATATTTGTGCGGATTTATTTTGTAATGTGCAACTTTACCAAAGTTGTTTATTATTTCAAGTAGTTTTTACCTGAATTTCTGGAATTTTTTAAGTATATCATCATATCATTTGCAAACAGTGATAACTTAGTTTCTTCTCTGCCTCTTCTAATTCCTTCAATTTCTTTTTCTTTTCTTATTGCTACAGCTAACATTTCTAGCACCACATTGAATGATAATGGTGATAATGGACATCTTGTTTCACTCTTGATATTAATGGAAATGCATCTAGCTTATCTCCATTGCAGATAGTGCTTGCTGAAGGTTTTGGGTAGAAATTGCTTATTATTTTTGGAAAGTTCCATTTATTCCTATGCTCACCAGTGTTTTTAATAATAATGTGTGTTATATTTTGTCAAAAGCTTTTTCTGCATCTACTGAGATAATCATGTGGTTTCTGTTAGTTTTGTTATTGATATGACCAACTACTGCAAGAGTTTTACTAACATTGAACCAGCCCTGCATTCCTGCTATGATTCCTACCTGATCATAATGTATTATTCTCTTGATAAGTTGGTGTATTCTTTTTGCTAAAATCTTGTTTAAAATTTTTGCATCTATATTCATTAGAGAAATTGGTCTATAATTTTCTTTCTCTGTTTTGTCTCTTCCTGGTTTATGCATAGAAACCGTATTTGTTCAATAAAAAGATTTGGGAGGATTCCTTCTTCCTTAATTTTCCCAAATAGTCTAAATAGTATTGGAATTAACTGTTCTTTAAATGTTTCATAGAATTCATTTGTAAATCAATCTGGCTCTGGAGATTTCTTTCCTAGGGAGTTCACTGGGCTTGTTCAATTTCTTTTTTTGAGATGGGGTTATTTAAGTATTCAACTTCCACTTCTGTTAATATGAGAAGTTAATATTTTTAAAATAATCATTAATCTCGTTTAGATTGTCGAATTTATGGGCATGAAGTTGGGCAAAGTAATTTCTAATTATTGTTTTAATTTCCTCCTCATTGGAGGTGAGTTCACCCCTTTCATTTTTGATGTTAGTAATTTGGTTTTCTTCTTTCTTTTTTTTTAATCAAATTGAGCAAAGTTTTATCAATTTTATTGGGTTTTTTTTCATAAAACCAATTCTTAGTTTTATTTATTAGTTCAAAAGTTTTCTTAATTTCAATTTTATTATTCTCTCCTTTGGTTTTCAGTACATCCAATTTAGTATTTACTTGGGAATTTTCAATTTGTTCTTTTTCTAACTTTTTCAGCTGCATGCCCAAATCATTGATCTCTTGTTTTTCTATTTAATTCATGTGGGCATTCAAAGAAATATAGCTTACCCTAAGAACTGCTTTTGCAGTATCCCATAGATTTGGTAAGTTGTATCATTACTGTCATTTTCTTGAGTGAAGTTATTGATTGTTTCTATCATTTGTTGTTTAACCTACTCAATCTTTAGGATTAGATTGTTTAGTTTCCAATTAATTTTTGGTCTATCTTTCCATGGTCTTTTATTACATATAATTTTTATTGAATTATGATCTGAGATGTATTCATTGGCTATCTCTGCCTTTCTGCACTGGATTGTAAGGTTTTTACGGCCTAGTACATGGTCAATTTTTGTATATGTGCCATGTACCTCTGAGAAAAAGGTATATTTCTTTCTATCCCTATTCAGTTTTCCCCAGAGATCTATCATATCTACCTTATCCAGGGTTTTATTCACCTCCTTAACTCCTTTCTTGTTTCTTTTAAAGTTAAATTTATCAAGTGCGGAGAGAGGGGATTGAGGTCCCCCACTAGTATAGTTTTGCTCTCTATTTCTTCGTGTTACTCCCTTTATTTCTCCAGTAAGAATTTGGATGCTATACCACTTGCAGCATATATGTTTAGCAATAAAATTGCTTGATTGTCTATGGTGCCTTTTAGCAGGATATGGATTCCTTCCTTATCTCTTTTGAATAGATCTATTTCTGCTTTTGCTTTGTCTGAGATTAGGATTGCTACCCCTGCTTTTCTTCTATCAACTGAAGCACAACATATTCTATTCCAACCTTTTACCTTACCTTGTGTGTATTCTTCCGTTTCAAATGTGTTTCTTGTAAACAAGGTATTGTTGAATCATGGTTTTTAATTCATTCTGCTATCCATCTCTGTTTTATGGGAGAGTTGATCCCATTCACATTCATAGTTATGATTACTATCTGTGTCTTTCCCACCATTTGTGCTTTTAGTTCTCCCTTCTCCCTTCCCCTCCACAATAGAGTTTTAATTTTTGATCATCAGCTCCCACAGTATTTCCTTCCTTCTTTCAGCCTCCCTCCCTTTTACTCCCCTTTTCCCTTACTGCTTCTTTCCACCCTTTTAGCCTCCTCTCCCCCTTTTCCCCCTTCCTCTCCTACTGCCTATAGAACTAGTTAGATTTATATACTTAATTAAGTTTGTTGTTCTCTCTTTAAACCAATTCAGATGACAGTACCTCTCAAACAATGCTCATCTCCCTCCCCTCTTTCTCTCTACTGTAATATAATTTTGTGCCTCTTCCTGTGATATAACTTACCATTTTCTGTTTCCTCCTTTTCTCATCTCCTGTTACAATCCTTTTCACCCTTAAATCACATTTTTGTCATCACATCATTTATTTTATACTTTATCTCTCTATCTACGTATATCCCTTTTATTTTTCACAATAGAGATACAATTCTCAAAATTAACAAATATCTTCTTCCCTTATAGGGAAGTAAAGTTTTCCTGTATTGAATAACAAGTTTTTCTTTTCCCCTGTTTACTGTTTTACATCTCCCTTGAGACCTGCATTTGAAGATCAAATTTTCTATTGAGTTCTGGTCTTTTTATCAGGAAGGTCTGGATATCCTTTATTTCACTGAATGTCCATCTCCTTGTCACAAATGTCATGCTGAACTTTGCTGGGTGTAGTCCCAGCTCCTTTGCCTTACTGTATATCATATTCCAATTCCTTCTGTCTTTTAATGGAGAAGCTGCAAGGTCCTGTGTGATCCTCACTGTAGCTCTTTGATATTTGAATGGTTTCTTTCTGGCTGCCTGTAGTATTTTCTCCTCCACTTGATAGTTCTGGAATTTGGCAGCGATATTCCTTGGTGTTTTTAGTTTGAGATCCCTTTTGTGAGGTGAATGGTGGATTCTTTCCATGACTATTTTGCACTCTGGATCTAGGACTTCTGGGCAGTTTTCCTTGATGATTTCTTGGAAGATATTGTCCAGGCTCTTTTTTTCATCATGACTTTCTTTCTTGTAGGCCAATAATTCTTAGATTTTTCTCTCTTAGACCTATTTGCCAGGTTGGTTGTTTTCCCAGTTAGATATTTTACATTTTCTTCTATGTTTTCATTCTTTAGATTTTGTTTGACTGATTTTTGATGTCTCATAGAGTCATTAACATCTACTTGCCAAATTCTAATTTTTATCGTATTGTTTCCTTCAATTAACTTTTGCATTTCCTTTTCCATCCGTTCAATTATTCCTTTCAAGGAGTTATTTTTTCCAGTTAGTTTTTGTAATTCCTTTTCCATTTGTCCAATTTTACTCTTTAAAGAGCTGTTCTCTTCAGTGAATTCTTTTTTTCATACTTTTAAAATCATTGGCCAGTTTTTCTTCTATTTCCTTCCTCAGCACTTCCAAGAGTGCTCTTTGTGCATGCAACCAGTTCATAATCCCTTCTGAATTTTCAGATGGGAGTACAGTCTCAATACTGACCTCTTTGGTATTCGTGGTTTGGTCCTTGTCCCCATGGAAAGATTTTGTGGTCTTTTCCTTCCTGCATTGCTTCTTGCTCATGATTATCATGCTTTGTGTGTTGGGGCCTCTAGTTCTTTCAAGTAGAAGCTAATGAACTTAGTGCTGAGCTGACTTGTGTGAGAAAGCAGAGGCCAAGTGAATTCTTTTTGAGTGTGTGTGTTTCCTTGGATTACCCCTGGACCTAGCTTGTTAAGTGTGGGGGAGGAGTGGACATTTAATCTGTGGGCTGATAGTCTCAAGCTGCTGCAGATACCTGGGGCTCTGAGGCTCTCACTCTCTCATTTGTGCTTAACTCAGGTCCTGGACGGTCTTGCCTGAGATTCGGTCATGCTGCTGCTGCCTCAGACTACCCCAGGGTTTTCCTGTTTGACCCTGCTGTGGTAGGGACATGCTGCACTGTGACCTGTGTACTCCTCCACCCCTATGGAACAGATCCTTCCTGTTGACCTTCCAATCTGTCCTGGGCTGTGAATCTGTCACTGTCTCTCTCCTATTGGATTCTATCTCTCCAAAATTTGGTCAGATTCTCTTTTTAGAGGTATTTGAAGGAGTTTGTCTAAGAGGTTAGGTAAGTAGTTACTCTCACTCTGCCATCTTGGCTCTGCCCTCCCTGTAGATTCTTTCATTGACTATTTTACTATTTTGCCCTCTGGATCTAGGACCTCAGGGCAATTTTCCTTGATAATTTCTTTGAAGATGCTGTCCAGGCTCTTTTTTTCATCATGGCTTCCTAGTAGACTAATAACTCTTAGATTTGCTCTCTTGAATCTATTTTCCAGGTCAATTGTTTTTTTCCAATGAGATATTTTAAGTTTCCTTCTTTTTTATTCTTTAAATTTCATTTGACTGATTCCTGATGTATCCTAGAGTCATTAGCTTCTACTTGCCCAATCCTAATTGTTAATGAATTGTTTTCTTCAGTTAGCTTTGGCACCTCCTTTTTCACTTGTCCAATTGTTCCTTTTAAGGAGTCATTTTCTCCAGTTAGGGTTTGTACCATTTTATCCATTTGACCACTTTTAATTCTTAAGGAGCTGTTCTCTTCAGTGAATTCTTTTTTCATTTTGTCAATTGCATTTTTAAAATAATTAGTGAATTTTTCTTCTGCTTCTTTAATTTGACTTTTAAAATCCTTCTTGCACTTTTTCAAGAAGGCTTTTTGAGCTTGAGATCAGTTAATATTCCCTTTTAAGGTTTCAGATGTGGGTATAGTGCCAATCCTCTCCTCTTCTGAATTCATATTTTGATCTTTCCTGTCCCCATAATAAGATTCTATGGTCTTTTCTTTTCTAATTTGTTTATTGTTCATGATGATTGCCTTTTCCTGGCTTTTAAAGTGGATCTATGCTTCTGGGACACAAGGAGCTCTTTCTCATGTTTCTTGTACTAGGAGTTGGGGGCCTGGTTAATGGCTTTGTGTGCTGTGGTCTCTGGTTATTTAAGCTAGAAGCTATATAATGCTCTAGCTTACCTGGTGCTAAGCTGGCTGGTGTGTGTGTCAAGGCTGAGGCCAGGTGAAGTCTGAATTCTCTAGAATTACACTGAAACCCACAGGATGAGGTGTGGGGCTTGGGTTTTACTGTTGTTAGAGGTCTCTTCCTCCCCTAGGACTGCACTTGAACATGGGCAGGCTCAACAGTTAGTGGATCCCCATCTGTGCTAGTGTCTTCCCAATTCCCCTAGTTGTGATAAGCAACATCTGGGGTCCTCATGGTGGTGCTTACCAGCTCCATCCCCTGCGTCTCAGGCTCTCCTGCTGGTCTGCTGAGGTGGGGCTTGCTGGGATACCTCCAGTCCTGCCTGGTCCCCTTAAACCACAGCAAAAGGGACCCTTCCCTTAAATTTCACTAGCCTCCCAGGCTAAAAGACTGTTGTATCCCTTCTTCTGGACTCACTATTCATATACTTTTTCCTGAAGCAATATTCTCTGAGTTTTTCAAGGTCAACAAGGGAAGGCCAGAACACTTACAGTTTTGTTCATCATCTTGGCTCCCAGTAGTTCAAGTATATGACATTCAAACATTCAGTCTGTGGACTAATAGAGCCAGGAGCAGCCTCTGTTACCACCACAACCAGTGCTTTTCCCTCACTCAGCTCTGCCAGACTCCTGTTCTGTGCTGAGAAGTTTGGGAATTGCAGATGGTGACTCAGACTGCCTGGGGCCATTCCCACTAAGTTATGATTGCATCTGTGCTGTTGCAGAATGTGTACTTCCCCAACCTGGTGTAACAGATCCTTCCTATTGAACTTTCACACTGTCCTGGGCTGGAAATCTGCCATACTCTGTCTCCTAGTGGATTCTGCCACTCTAAAATTTGTTCAGATTCACTTTTTAGAAGCATCTGAAGGAATTTTTGGGAAAGCTCAGGTGAGTCCCCACTTTCACTCTGCCATCTTGGCTCCACCTCCTGGAACACTATTTTTTCATTAGAAATTATGAGCAGATAGATTTCTGAGAAATCTGGAAAAACTTATATGAACTGATGCTGAGTGAAGTGAGTGGAACCAGGAGAACATTGTACACAGCAACAGCAAAATGGTGTGATGACCAACTTTGATAGGCTTATCTCTTCTCAACAATAGTATGATCTAAGGCAATTTCAAAAGACTTGTGATGGAAAATGCTAATCACATCCAGAGAAAGAATAATGAATGTAGAGTGAAGCATACTATTTTCTCTTTTTTTGCTTTTTTTCTCTCTCATAGTTTTTTTTTTTCCTCCCTTTTGTTCTGATTCTTCTTTTACAGCATTTGGAAATGTGTTTAATATGATTGTATATGTATAACCTATATCCAATTGCTTGTATATTGCTTTAATATGATTGTATATGTACAACCTATACCCAATTGTTCTATTGGGGAGGGGGAGGGGAGTTAGAAAAATTTGGAAATCAACAGTTTACAAAAATAAATGTTGAAAATATTTTTACATGTATTCAGGGGAAGTAAAATATTTCTAAAGAAAAAATACTACCTGGAAGAGAAAAAAGAAAAGAAATTGAAATTGAAGATATGAAATGCATAAGTTGTCTAAAAACTTGATTTTAATCACTAGTTGTAGACTGTTGCCCCATCTAACTTTTAATGGAAGATATCAGAATGAAAACCTTTCAAGTTTGTTGCTTACTATGTTCCTTTATTTCCTTTAGTGGAAGCAGCAAGATCACTAGTAGACTAGCAACTACAGGAAAGGAACAGCAACTTGTGCATCCACAAACTAAATAGGGTCTAAATCAGAGGTGTCAAAATGCATAGTAAATAATGGAACCATAATTCTTCCAGCCAATATCACAGTATCCTCAAGAAAATGGAGAAGAGACTACGGAGCCTAGACAAATACTTGTGACTCAGAGGAAGATTCTAGCACATGGAAAACTATATTTTTATATCCATAAGAATTTCCTCATATCTTACTTATTAACTTAGGTGATATTTTACATAAAGCAACTTAGCTCTTGCTAAGTTAAAACAAAACAGTTTAAAACAAAAAAAGTTGACCAGAAAAAGAATAAACGTCATATACCTCCTCCCCTCCATACCTTCTACTCTGTAGATATTGATGGCATTGGTGATTCATGCACACACACGCACACACACACACCAGGGAGTAGGGCTCCCGAGTTGAATCTGTCCTTAGAGCTCTTCACTACTCCTTGACTGGTTTGAATTCCCAGGCTCAGTTCAGTCCTTAATAAAGGCAGTTTTTTTTTTTCTTTTTATGCCTGTCATTAGTATGGAATGCATCCCTACTTTTTGCTAGTTGTTTGCTAGGATTCTGTTGGAGTTACAAGCCCAGCTCTTTGGTCACCTTCTTTTAATACTGTCTGCACAGAGAATGTCAAGTAAATAGCCTTTTAATTTCTTTGTGCATGAGTTCGATATATGAAAATTGGGGCTGCCTTGCCTCTCATAGTAATAGAGAGACATTATTAAATGAAAACACCAAAACACAGTAGGTAGATTCTGATCCTAAGGCAGAATATCATTACCAGGAGATTTTTACTGAGGGAAATATTGTTTCTGAAGGTAAATACATAGATCCAGATAATAACAAATATTTTTTAAGGAATTCACATTTCTGAAGTCCTTTCCTGGTATAAAAATATAATGCATTCCAGATTGGTATGCAATGTCAGACTTATTCTCTTTGGTAAAAGGAAGAATTTTAGAGCAGCTCGGAGTCCTCACCTTATTAATGAGGATGAATTTCATATCCTGAAGCAACTTGAAATATAGTCTGTCAATAGAAAAATTACAGTGGGGGAGAAAATAACTTCTTATTTAACTCAGAAATTCCATGACAGAAAAATCATAAACTCTTTTAATCAAGGTTTCTGATGAAATGTTACCAAAATGCTTTGATAATTTTCTTTAAAAACTCACTTTCCAAACTACAGTTTATATAATTCAGAGAAAATGTGATTCCCTCCCAAAAGAATCAAGTGATTCTGTTATTGTTGGATTAGCTTGTAATGATCATAGAAGCATAAATTAAATCAATTCTAAGATACCACTTTATATCTACTGAGTTAATAAATACAGTTAAAAACAAACAGGCATACTATTCCACACAAAAAAACCACATGGACAATTGAGTTACAAAACTTAACAATTTTGGTTCCAGTGATCTTGGGTAAAAGAGGAAACATACCAATTACTTTAAAACATTCATAGCAGTATTTATAGTAAAAGAACTAGATATAATCACTATGTTTTTTAATTGGGAAAAGGTCATGTGGACATAATGAAATATTATTTGTCCATAAGAAACAAGCAAGAAGATTCCAAAGACAAGGAAAAACACATAACAGAATTATATCTGAAGTAAAAATCATATTTTCTGTCCTTGGCTTTCTTTGATACTATGCTGTGATGGTATGGTGGGAGGAAAGGATGGTATAGCAGTGACATAACCTTTATGCCACCTACAGAAAGCATTCTGGAGAGCTAACAGAAAAAAAGAAATATATCCTGAGGAGTTGAAGCATAGAGCTAGGTAAGCATATTATACAGAAATCCAAATTTATTTGGGGGGGAAGGCAAACGTAGCTTCCTAGCATTTAGTCCAGTCATTCCAGATTCTTTGTCACACTTGTTTCATTTTAAAGGTGGAGGTGTTGAAGGGGTTATTTTTTCTGGTTCATTTGCATATAAATGTAATGAAGATGTATGGAAACAGGGATGAGTTCTGAAGTTGGTTTTCTATTATTTTACCCCATATTCTGACATTAAATATTTTATATTTAAATGCATGCTTCTTTCCAAATCTATTAAAATGGTGGAATTTGAATCTAGTTAACCTTAGTGGTTTCTATTTGGTCCTGGCCTCATCGCTGATTTTCTTGAATTCAAAACCATATTTTTCTAATGAATGTTCATGCCAGAACTTCCCTTGGTACTTCGTCTTTTTCTCCCTGGATCCACCTACAACCAGTACAGCCTGTTTAGCCTAGAATATTTCTCCACATGGCTCATCTCTCATCTCCCTCCTCTCTAGCAGATCCTCCTGGAGCCTCCATTTTGTGGAAGAGCTCAACCAGGCCTCTTCCCCCAGGCATGCTATTATTGGCATTTCGAAATTCAAAACCAGCCCTTTCTTTTTTCTCTGTCCCTTTTGCCTCTACCCCCACTTCTCAGCTCCCTTTTGTGTGCTGTCTTCTGGAAAAAGAACGTAAGCTCATTGAGGAAATAGAATGTCTTTTTTGCTTGTACTGTATTCCCAGAGCTTAGCAGAGTGAGAGGTACTTAGTATGAGATGAATAAAAGTTTGGGGTTTTTTCTGTTTGTTTTTCCTTCCTTCCTTAACCTCAATTGGAAAACAGTAAGCCAATTTGGGTGATTCATCAGAAGAGGTATTATATACACTGGAAATACCTTGATGGTTTGACTTCTACTATGCATTAATCCAGAGATGAATAGCACACAGAATCCAAGAGTAGAGAAAAAAATTAATTTGTAAAATACATGATTGCAACAATGAAATAATAATCAACATGAAGATAATGTCAGCAATTTTTTTTCAGTAGAGGTACCTGGTAATACAGTAGATGGAGTACTGGACCTGAAATCAGGAAAACCTGAGTTCAAATCTGACTTCAAAAACTAACTGTGTCACCCTGGGCAAGTTACTTAACCTCTGTTTGCCTCAGTTTTCTCAATTGTGAAGTGGGGATAATAACAACACTTACCTCTCAGGACTGTTATGAGGAAAGAATGAGATAGCATTCCAAATTTCAAACAGGGAAATTTGTAACAGAGACTTTGGACAAGACCCAGGTCAGGGTCCCCAAGAGGCCTTTGGAGTATGCTCTGATTATTTAGCATGGGGGCAGATAACTTGCCAACAATGACTGAAAGAGAGAACCCTTGTGTTTGTCAAACAGATACCACATCCAAATAGCAGCTCTTTCTGAAGATGCACATCATCTACCATTTGTCTATATTGAATTTAGTCTGCCATCTTGTCCAATTATCTAATTTTATGAGGTTCTTCTGAACTTCCTCAGAATTTTTATACTCTTGATTAAACAAATATTTTGTAACATCAGCAGATCTTGCTACTTAATTATTCACTCTCTGTTCCTCATCATTAATAAACATATCGAACAGCATCAGTCTAAATAATAAATAGGGCATCTTAACCTCTTTACTTGTCAAACATTATCTGTTTAATCTTGCTGCTTGCTTTCTATTTCATGCCAAGATATAAATTCGTACTATGACGTTCTTTGTGCCTCACTCTTTAATCACAATTATCTTTTATAGGTAGGCATTAAAGTGTTTAGCAAATCCTCATTAAGGTTGAAACAATTTATATCCATTGGTTGTTGTAAACATTATTAGCAGTGTTACCTATTTTTTACTATTTAAAAATGTAAGGAATGTATTCATCTTCATTGATTTCTTTAAAACTATTGAAGAAAGAAACATAACTTCAACAACAGTAAAAGTTTGTTCCCAGAAATGCTTAGCTATCTCAGTCATCCTGGAAGGTAGCACGCTCACTTTAACTGTATGTTTTCAAGTAATCAGAATGACTACATGTCAGATATAATGACAATAATGGGTATTCTTTTGGGATATATTCTGGAGTATCTGAGCACTGAAGTCCCTTCAAACTATAAATTCTGTGATTCTATTTTTTAGGGTGAAAACCATTACTACAGATATTTTTCTACACATAATTATGCGTGTATCAGTATCCTAACTTGGCATATTTTATCTGACTTTTGGAACCTATGGTATTTTTATTTACAAAGCACTGTAAAAATAAAAATATTTGGACAGATGGGTCACAATTTGGGTTATTCAATTTCAAGCATGGGTTGGAAAAGGAGGATTTAATCAATATAAAATTAATTGCATTTATCCCAGGTAAATAGCTGGAATCATTCTGAACAGGTTTCAGTGCAGTCCTTCTAAGCAATCCCAACATATGCTTATTCTTGTTATAATTACCATCAACATGTGTTTAGTGGCCCAGTGAGCCAGTCTTTTATGAGATGGGCCAAATTTTGCCAAGAAAAGAGGAAAAAATTGTTACCTTTCAGACCCAAAAGAGTAGCTGAAGAAGAAAATAGAGAACATCAAAACTGATTCATTTCTACATCTGATCTATCTTGTGATATATTATGGAACTATTATCTGACTCAGGAAGAACTGGAGAAAGACAACTGTGCAGATGTTTATTCAGTAACATAACCACCTACCATCAAAACAATATCATTGAGTCATAGAGCTAGAGTAGGAGGTTGGCCATCTTATGTGAGAAAATGTTCTGCTATTGTTTTTAATGAACACGTTCTTTGTGCTAGAGTGAAGGTCCTGTCACTATGTCACCAGAATCTGAAATACCTTAATAGTTATAAAGAAGTTAGGGAAATGGAGATTTGGGGGAAAAGATAATGAGTTCAGTTTTGGACTTGATGAATTTAAGATGTTAAAAGACATAATAGTTTGAGATATCCAATAGGCAGTTGGAGATGTGAACTAGAAGTCAACAGAGAGGTTAGGACTGGGTAGTTGAGAATTGTCAGTATAGAGATGATCATTGAATCCATGGAAGTTGATGAAAACATTGAGTGAAATAACATAGGGTGAATTGAGGAAGTCATCAGAAAGGAGTTAACACTTGATCTGAGTCTTGGAGGAAGACAAATTCCAAGACTCAAAGGTGAGGAGAAAGCACAAGCAAGAACAGAGTGATTGCCCACAGAAGAGGATCACTAAATACCAAAAGATACAGTGATTGCCAAAATGTAGAGCCATTTTGTTAGGTAATGTCTTCAGATATGATCAAAGAATTCACCACAATGATCTCTTTCTGAATATTTTTGTGCCCTAAGGCAGGCTAGTGAAGTCAATGAACCCCATTCTCATTGTAATGTTTTGAAATGAGTAGAACAAAATATGTTGTACTACAAAGAAAACCAATTACAATGACATATAGTTATCAGAATATTAAAAGTTCACAAACTCCTTGAAATCTATCCACAGATGCCTGGGAGTAAGCAGGGGGTGGGATGAGAAGTAGAAATAGTTAACTTTTCCTCTGAAGAATGTTGCTTGAAAGAACACTCAAGATTCTTTTTTTTTTTTTTTAACACTCAAGATTCTTGCAAATACATATAAAATTAGGTAACAAAGCAGTAAGAATGTTCAATATTTACATATGATGATGTTTTACTTACTAAGACTCTTTTGTTTCCTAACTTGGGTCTAAGCTTCTTTGCCTTCAGCAGGTTGACCAGGTAGAAGAATTTATAGAAGGTCCAATTTCTTTGACTTGATACTGCAGTTTAATGGCATGCATTTCCCAAATCTGGTATTGCCCAGTACTGTCTTAGAATCATCAGGCAGGTTAACAGCAATAACAGGAGAAGGAGGTTCACCAGAAATACATAGGAGACAAAGTCACTACTGTAGAATGCAGAGGACATCAAAAATTATTCTCCTGCTCTACTTCTATTGTTCTTGAATTTACAGACTATAATTCAGCCCTTACAGTCATTCTATTTCACTGGAACTCCAGCTACATCTACTGGGATACTCATGGGTCATACAAATAAGGTAATGCTGTGACTTTCTAAACAAGTGCCTCCATTCACTTTGGCTTACAGAGTGGTCAAAAGAAGGTTTTTTGATTGTTTGTTTGCAACAATGGATAAAGAGCTCTTGCTCTTTCTGTCTCTCTGTCTCTGTCTCTGTCTCTCTGTCTCTCTCTGTCTCTCTCTGTCTCTCTCTGTCTCTCTCTGTCTCTCTCTCTCTCTGTCTCTCTCTCTCTCTCTCTCTCTCTCTCTCTCTCTCTCTCTCTCTCTCTCTCTCTCTCTCTCTCTCTCTCTCTCCCTCTTAGCTGAGAAGAGAAATCCCTGTATTTACCTCCCTAAGGCCAGGGCAATAAAAAGAGAGTTAGAGAGTTTTCTATACTATTAAACCTTATTTATCTATCCTCTGCTTTCTCAGTTCCCCATTACCTTGATCCTCAAATCAAGGTCTTTGCCTCTGAAGAAATCACTTGAAGGTGGAATCAAAATGCAAATGAGAAGAATCTTGGGCAGGTGAATGATCTGGGGTTTTCAATCTGAGTTTTATAAGGAAAGGGAGGGAAGACCAGAAAGAACATGTCATGGATCCATTAATAAGCAATTTTAACAAGACTCAAGTGAGAAAGGTGGATCTAGGAGACACTCAAAGAGGGATGAGTGTGAGGTTCTATCTTACTCAATGTGCTTCATGTACAAATACCTACAAAAATTTGAGAAAAACCCTTCTAAATTATAGACACCTGTATTAGAGGTGGCATTACCTGGGTTTGGGAACTTGTAGGTCAGAGCATTTCAGTAGAGAAAACCCTGAAATGGGAGTCTCATCAACTGCCTCTGTGAACAGCCATGTTAATCCCCATCTGGAATTGATTTCCTATCTATCATAATCTCTCAGCCTTTTCCATATCTGAAAGTCCATGGGAATGTAGAGATAGACAGTTCCTCTTCTAGCCAGTATAGGAAAAGGATGGATGAAGGTATAGCTCATATATTTAAAAGTCAAATATCCTTCCTAAAAATCTAATTTGACTCTGCTCCTAGAAGAAGGGAAAAAAAGAAAAGAAAAGAAGGGTAATGTAGGGTACAGGGTGAGTAAAACTTTCCCTTTTCTTCCCCCAAACAAACTGTATAATGTATAAAGTTCTCTGTAGCTGAATATTTGAACACTTTCTCATAGAAGGTTGGAATTCCCTGAATGTATGTATTCTTAGAAAACATATGCCTCAGTTTCCTTATGAGGCAGCCAGATGGTATAATGGGTACAGTGCTTGACCTGAAGTCAGGAATACCTGCGTGCCAATCTGACCTCAGACACTTACTAGCAGTTTTTCTCTGGGAAATCACTCAGCCTCTATCTGTCTTCATTTCCTCCTCTGTCAAATAGGGTTAATAATAATGCCTACCTCCCAGAGTTGTTGTGAGGAAAAATTAGATGATATTTATAAAGTGCTTTGTAAACTTTAAAGTGTGATACAAATGCTAGCTTTTGTAATTATTAGTTAAAAAGAGAAGTTTACTATGCACACTACAAAATAACATGATATTTTTCTAATCAAAAACCTGACCGTAACTTTTCTGTGCCAAATTACTTTTGCCTTCTAAAGTAGTCACCTTGGTATATAACATGGATCATGCTCTAAGCTTGTTTGGAAATTGTTTTGTGGGAGAGCCAGTTTAGAACTACATATGCACATACACATACACACACCATTACATTATTTGATACTCATGACATATGAAACCACCATTACCCACCTTAACCATCCATTCTATTCACTATTCACCAGTGACTTGTGTGTCTTATGTAATTGTATGTAATGCATGTGTTCACATACATGTTATCATGTGTGTCTCTATATAAGATGTCCTGAAAGTCTTAGTGCAATTTTAAACTCTTTAAGCTTAAAATTGCACTAAGAATTTTGAGATACCTGGTATATATATATATATACATATATATATATATATATATGTATGTGTATATATATGCACAGGTATGTAATTAGTATCTGTATTGCATAATTATATGTATATTAAAATCTGCATGTATATTCCTATGAATATGCACATGCATTTCGATGTATATATAAATCAAACACATTCTTGACTCTACCAAAGAATTTCAAACTAATGTGCCACAAATCCTCAAGGAAATTTCAAAAGAAAAGCTCTCAAATTCTTCTCTCAAGATTAATGTTATTGGAATAAGTACAGAACCTTAACTGGAATGGGGAGACTGCTGCTTTGTCCCAGGGTGCTGAATTTAGAGGTCACTGTACTTAAAAATACCTCACAGTACTCAATCCTTCAGCAATATAGAAATAATAGTGCTTAGTATATGATTAGCAAGAAGAATTAGTAAAAATAGGCAGCTACAAGCTGGAAAGTGGGGTGAGACATTATTCTCACACACATACCTGTTTTCCTTTGATCCCCATAGAGGAATGTCCCCAGAAGTAGACTATCATTACTGTCCTAGGCTTTCTCTATCACACACACACACACAAATCCATGTTCCATGAAACTCTTTTTAACTGAAGATTTGTCACTTTCTCTGGGATGTTTTAGGTGCCTGCTCTCCCTACTCACAAATATACCTAGATCTATCTCTGAATAAGTGCATAGTTTCTCAGTTATTCTAAGGTTATTCTCATTATTTTAAAGATGACAATACTCATTTGACTGAATAAGATTTTTTCAAAAATTTCAAAAATCATTACTATCACACCAATGAATGTTCCTGTGGTGCTAGGTGATGGCACATGGAATATTGGATCTGGAATCAGGAAGACCTTTATTCAAATGTGATCTCAAATACTTACTAGTTGTGTGACCTTAGATTAATCACTTAACCTCTGTTTACCTCTCTTTCCTTATCTGTAAAACAGGGACACTATCTCTCAGATCTCTCCAATCTATCTCTCAAAGCTGTTGGGAGAACCAGTGCCTGGAATATAGTAAGTGATAATGTAAATATTAGTGATTATTGTTGGTGTTATTAATTATTCAAAGTTATTGGATGATGGAGAGAACATATTACTGCCTTAACCAGCAAACTTAAATCATTTTACCACTAGAATACAACATAGGATGATAGCATTCCAGTTTCGTTTAAATCTCTCTGGCTTGAAAATTGAATATGAGATTGTCATGGAAAGTTTTTTAAAAATTTCTTAAAAAGAGCACCTGCATTAGTGAGTTCACATGCAGGCAAGCACATACACACACACACACACACACACACACACACACACACACACACACACCAATGTAAAATCTGCTAGTTATCAAAGCCAGATATACTATTTTTTTCTCCAATATGCATTCTCATATTTAGTCAAGAGAGGAAAAACTACTATTTCCTCATCTGATTCTACCTTTTGGGGATGGAAGTATCTCCAATTCATGCACAATTATATTTTTCGTGATTCATTAAGAAAAGTACAACAACATTCAGCACAGCTCCTATGAATCTCCAGTGGCTGTAACAATTTTTCCCTGAAATAGAAGATAGGTAGAGAAGATGCTGCAGATTGGGTGTAGAGATGGGGTTGGGGGTGGGGGTTGGGGTGTAGATTTATGTACATATGAACCCACACACATGTACATGTGAGTATGAGGCAGGGCATGTAAACCTTGATTAGAAAAGCATTTCAAAGAAATTTAAAATCCACCTGGCACTCAGATATAAAAAGTAATGAAGATGGAACAGTCACTCTGACAATCCTTTCCCAGCTCACAGTGGATTGTAATGACTCATTCTTCATTGTTATGCCAGTCTACCTTTTCTACTCAATCCTTCATTAAGGTTAAGACAAATGGAAGAACAAAATCCTTTGTGAGAGATAGTGTTTTCCTGGCAAGTTTTGAAAACAAGTGACCTGTCAACATAACACAAACCCTAGTGCATGCCCCTGGAAGCTTCATGGCCAAATACATCTAATAATAGGGAGTTCAGAAAGGATTTATACAAAAATGAAATCGGGAGTTATTCTAATGTTACTTGACAGCTTGTAGACTGACCTCCAGAGGCATTAATGTAATGTATAGGAAGGCTGACTAACCAGACAGAATGGAAGATAATTGGCAAAGTAAGGAGCATTTAATATAGTACATTTTTTTAAAAAAAAAATGTGTGGAGAAAGGTAGGTGCTGTCTATTCTCAACAATTTTTCAGTAATAGTGATTTTGTGTGTGTATGTGTGCATGTGTGTAAAAGGAGAGTGTGTGTGAGTGCAATTCAGCTTTCATAAAGCAGTTCCATTATGAAATTTAAAAATAAGAAAATACAATGAATCCTTTGAAGCAAATTTTTCAGTATGACAAGTATCCGGCCAAAGTTCTCTATTCATCTACACAGGTCTAACCAGTGGGACCATTTTGCCTTTGGGAGAACTTTTACTAGTTCCTTGAGTTATATGCTATGCAAATGTGCAGTAGGAAAGAAAGAGTGTAATAGAAAGGGGAATAGAGGGAGCATAGAATCTTAAGACTCTAGATTTAGAGTTGGAAGAAGCCTTCGAAGAGAATTGAACTCTTTCATTTTGTAAATGTGGAAACTTAGACTCATAGAGATTAAATTGCTTGCCCGTTGTTGCGTAACTAATAACCAGCAAAACAGGGATTTGAACGCAATTCCTCTGATTCTAAATCCAGGCATTTTTTCCATGTACCATAGGGAGGAGAAGGCCCTTTAGATATACAAAATTATTCTAGTTTCTGTCTACTTGGTCATTTTTCAGTCACGTCCAACTGTTTGTGACCTCATTCGAGGTTTTCTTGGCAAAGCTATTGGAGTAGTTTGTCATTTCTTTCTCCAGCTCATTTGACAAATAAGGAAACTGAGGCAAACAGGGTTAAGTGACTTGCCTGGGGTCCCACAGCTAGTATGTATCTGAGACCAGATTTGAAGTCAGAAAGATGAGTCTTCCTGATTTCAGACCCGGGGCTCTTTCTATTGCACCACCTGGTTGCCCAAAAACAAAGTTTCTGTTTATTTGAACCTACTTACAAAAGCAAAACAATGAGAAGTATTGTAGTTGAGGGAAAATATTAAGCCTTACCATCTCTGCCTTGCTGCTATGTCCTCCAAACCCTCTAGTACTATCAAATAACCTAGCAATCTGCCTCAAGGATCCCTAGTTCTTAGCATCCACCTTCCTCCTTCACCCTTAGGGATGTGAGGCTTTTTTATCTACATGCTGCAACATCCACCTATGTGTGTCTGAGACTTCAATTAGAATACAGGCTCTGGAAGAGGAGCTAGATGGGGCAGTGTATAGAAAGCTGAGCCTGGAGTCAGAAAGACTGGAATTCAAATCTAGTCCCAGATATTTACTAGTGGTGATTCTGAGCAACTCATTGCAACTGCATGCCTCAGTTTCCCCATTTGTAAAATGAGGATAATGATGCTACCTGCCAGCCAGGGTTGTGGTGAGGATCAAATAAGATAATCATTGTAAAGCATTTAGCACAGAGCCTAGCACATAGCTATTTAGATTTAGCTATTATTACTGTTTTATTGTAAGCATCATCATTATTATTATATACCAGGGAATGTCTTCCTTTTTTATTTCTATCTCAAGCTCATCCAAGTGGCATAAGCAGCCTAGATAAGTTTACTCCACTATCACTGAGAAGCAGGGAATGTTTTAAGGCTCTGAATGTAACTGGATTTCTGAGTTCCCTCCAAAAGCGGTGGGATTTTGGGGGAAGTATCACAACAACAATGTTGAAACAGAATGGCCCCCACTGATTGCCATGCCCACTGGAAAGCCCCCTAAAAAAAGAATTTGGCTTACAAAGGCAGGAGGGGTGGTGATGGGGGAGTAGGAGTAGGATTAGAGATCCCCTTTTCGTGACTGTTCCCAATCAAGCACTCCAACGAAGTCATTGATCTTTGAGTTTTAATTTCAGAATGACATTATATAACCTTTTACCACTTTTCCCTTGATCACTTTATGCTTAATGTGTCTTCCTATGGAACTTTAAGCATTTGTACTAATGATTATGCATCTTATCTGTGCTCACTTCTTAGCAGTATTGTCCATAAGCTAGTGTTTAAATCACTTGCTTTGTAATATACTGTCTATCATTTATCACATTAACAATGCACAAACTCCGCTTTTTCCATTTCATCCAAAGTGGAACTTCTTGCAGCCATATCTATGACCAGAAACATTTTTACATCTATCTTTAGAGATTCTCTCTTTTGCCTGATTTCTTTTTGCTAACAAATTCTATAGTAATAGAATAGTGATTGATGTTATGTCATTTATTCTGTTTTCCAGCCTTGCTTCTACTCCGAGTATTTCCTTACCCTTGTGGCTTGTGCTTTCAGTTGTTGATTGAGTTGGCTTAGAATTTCTGACATACTTCTGTTTTCTGCACACCATGCCACTTGTTTCTTTGTTGATAATGCTGACCTAATATTATTGCAGTCCTCCAATGTCTTTCCACAGATCTTCAATAGCTTTCTCAAGCTTCCTACATCACGAAAGTATTTTATGCAGAATTTAACATCTCAATCTTTTCTTCTGTAGTCCTTACCATGGGAATTGCTGGAAGGTGTATTGTTGTGTAAAGATCCTAGGATTTTTTTTTTCATTTCTTTGCCAAATTCTGTTGGGGGGAAAAAGCATTCAAAGTAATCATAGAAATGCTTTTTTAAAATTGTTCTTTTTTGGTATGTTTGGTCTAAACTAGTTGGATTTGTATCATCAGAGTGGGGGAAAGGAGAAGCATGGTAGGCCATATTCTGTATCTATTCATATAGAGATATAGATAGTAGTTTTTCAGTTTTTGTTGTTATGATAATTACATTAATTATTTTTCTAAAGGAGAGATTCCGTTGCATTTGTCATATGAATATACCTTTGTCATAATGAATGAATTATATGAATGAATGATTTATGAATATTGATACAGCCTCTTTGTCAAAGATTTTACTTTAAATGTTTGGATCAATATTCATTATGGATGAAAGGCAACATGTTGTAGTATGAATTGTGTAGGGATTTGTCTTGGAAGGCAGAAAGATCTGACTTCAAGTCTGTCCTCTGATACTAAATGATACATCTGATACATCATGCTGCTTTTGCGACTTTACACAAGTCACTTAACCTCTCAATGTTTTATGTGACAAGACTTTAATTTGCAGAGAATGTGCCAGCCTACATTGATAGAGGGAATTCCCTCATTTGGGAGTTCCCTATATCAATAAAATTCCTGGTCCAGTCTCTCTTTTCTATTAATTGGTTATGTTCTCTTTCTTTGCTTTATCTTTGCTGTTCGGATAGCAAGGCTATGTTTATTTATACAATGAATTTTGCAGAATGCATTTCATTTTTTTGTCCTCTACTTTAGACAGAAGTTTATGTAGCACAGGGATTATTAGTTCCTTAAAATTCTGCAAATGTTCCTTATAATTCATTGTTACTTAAAATAAAATTGGAATTGAGGAAAACAAATATTATTTTTAAATGGTTCACTGTATATCTAGAACATTCAAAAATATCTAACAAGAAATAATAAAGAAAATTGGTTCAGTAGACTTAAAGGACACAAAACTTATCTATACATGAACCAAAAAAGATAAGTATTCTCATTTACGTAAGATCAAGAAAATGTAACAAAACAGAAAATTTACTTAAAATAACAATAAAGACTACCAATATTTATTAAGAAACTATAAAATTGCAAAGAATTTATATGAGGATAATTGTAACACTATGAAAGTCAAAATACACATGGGCTTTGTGATCTTTGGCAAGTCACTTATCCTTTCTGAGACTTCATTTCCTCACATATAAAATGAGGGCATTGGATCAGATAATCTAAGATCCCTGGTCAACCCTGAATCTATTGTCCTTGTGAAAATCATAATGCAGTTTGAAAAAGAAAAAATGAGAAAGAATTCCAAGGGAATATATATATATATGTGTGTGTGTGTGTGTGTGTGTGTGTGTGTGTATGTATACAAATATATGTATGTATGCATGTGTACATATGTATATGTGTCTATATATATATGTATATATATGTGTATATGTATTCCACATAATATTACAAAGTGATTGTCTCTAAAATTATCTGAAACTGGTCTAAAAAGAGATAAATAAATGGACTAGAATAGAGAAACCAGACTTCCAATCAAATACATAGAAAAAAATTTGTGTTTGGCATTTCATAACTTTGAGAAAATAAAAAAAGTGAAAGAATTCATTCATTAAATATAAATGCACTTGGGCAAATTTGCCACGGAAATGGATTTGAATACATAGTTTACAACATATACCTCAGTTAATTCCAGTGGGATGACAAAGGTCATATTAAGTGTTAACTCTAGTAAGGTTATAAGAATGAAGGACTTATCTTAACATACAAAAATATGTAATAGGGACAAAATTAATATACTTCAATAAATAATGAATTTCGTACAACAAATATCTAAAATTAAAATAAAAGGAAAAATGACAGATAAAAATATACTTCAATTACGACAGATTAACAACCTTAAACCAAAAAATATAAGGAATTGTTGAACTCACACAGTGGTAACTCATAGTTCAAAGTGGAAATGAATAGATAATTTTGAAAGGAAGAAACAGATCCTTTATAATCACTTCAAAATGATCACACTAATTATCAAAGTGAGGCACATTAAAACATGTTTAAGGTATAATTTCACATCCAAGAAACTGAATTTTGTTTCTTTTAGTTACTTTTGACAAATGCTGTCAGGATTGTAGAGAAACTGATATATTCATTCATTTTTGGTGAACTTGCACACTTGAAGAAAAAAACAATTTGGAAAGAAGTCAGGCAACCTATAGTGAACACGTCAAAAATAATCATGCTTTTTCACTCAATTATCCCACCTTTGATAATGTAATCTGGAATAATAATGATAATAACAATATATGGTCAAAGGTTATCATAATATTATCATAAGTAATTACAAAGAGACATAAGAGGAAGCAATCTAAATGCATAACAATAGAACTGTTAAATAACGGTACAATATTGTAGCTGAATTTCATAATTCAATAAAAACTGATAATATGTATGAGGAATAAAAGAAAATCTGAAAGAAACATTGTAAAATATGGCATAGTAAAAAAATATAAAAGGGATGATGTAGAGGAATGGAGAACACATTAACTACAATTCAGATGAGGAAAAGTAAATGATAATAAATAGAGGGAATCATTAGAAAGATGTGATATTTCATATTGAAATACATTAAATGACTATTAATTACTGAGATAGGTTGTGTGCATATGTTTTAATAGACTTATAATATCATGTATATACGGAGGCCCTTGGGAGGAATTCATTCTTTCAGGGTAGATCTGTGCCTGCTTTGCAAATTGTAGTCTTTGCCAAGAACTAAAGGCTAAATTCTGCAAAATGGCATTAATAGTGGTAACCAAACTTAGAAAAAAAGCATAGCTCTTGTTGACATAAGATTATAGCTTCCCCAGTTACCTAAAGGAAATGGTATTATGATCCACCTAAGGAAAGTACTGTGTTGCTCATTCAGAAGGGATTAGAAATCCCTAAAAAGAAAGGTTTTTCAATCCTTGAGTGGAGTTATCAGGAAGGAATCAGTGGTTTGGGGAGATTAAGGTTTTTTTATTGATTAAAATTATTATTTAATTAGATCAAATATTCCTAGACATTTTGGTGGGTCATGGCCCCTTTGGAAGTCTAATGAAGCTTAATGAATCCTATGAATGTTTTAAATTAAAGGAAATATTGAATTTCTGTTAGATATTATTTTGAAAAATGTACTTTTTTTCTCATTCAAATTCATGAATCCCAGGCAAAGAACCTCTGTATTAACAGAGGAGAATGCTAGTCCAAACTTGTATTTTAGTAAATAATTATTTTTTATTTGCTCAAGATTTCTATAAATTGTACCTCAAATTATCTTTCCGTTAGTCAATAAATATTTATTTAACACTTGCTATGGACCAGGGACTGTGTATCAGGATACAAAGTGCTCAGGATACAAAAAAGATTCTAAAACACAGTCTGTGTTGTCAAGGAGCCCACAATCTAATAGGGGAAGCAACACACAAATAAGTATGTACCAAGAGAGAATACATTGGATATAGGATATTGGAGGTAATCAACAGAGGGAATGTATTAGCTTTAAGGGAGATCAGCAAAGGCTTCTTGCAGGTTCTTGAAAGAAGCCAGGGAAACTAAAAAGCAAAGATGATAAAAGAGAGAATGCCACAAAGGGAATAAAGCCAGTGAAAATGCCCACAATTGGAGGACAGAGTATCTTGAGCAAAAACAATAAGGAGACCAGAGTGACTGGATCATAAATTACTCATGGGAATTAGCAGGGAATGAATGGTCCTGTAGAAGAATGATATTTGGGGACTGGGGGAAGAGAGTACTATGTCAATTTGGACATTTTTCTCTTCTAGAAATGCTTGGATTTAGAATAAAGTAAAGTAAATAAGTAAATAAAACTTGTGCCTAGCATACTTGTGGTATATTTGTACCTGAAATATGGGGTACCACATTAGTATTTTTTCCAGCATGTTTGACTGACATATCAAATATCCTGAACTTGGGACATTTCTGAACCCAAACCTAGCTATCATGGATGCTAGCTGATGCCATGTCTGATAATATGTCTCTTTCTGGCTATGATTTTGGATTTCTTTGGTACTCTTCCCCATGTTACCAAACACCTTGATGAGCCAATTCTGCCTCTTCCATTGCACTAATGCCAGAGGGCTGCCCCTTGAGATGCAAGAACTAGGTTTATTTCTGTACTCTTTACTTATACAGGCAAGCCAATCTTACTTGTCAGCCATCCTGACAGATGGCCCAGATTTCTTAATCAGCTCTTTTGCATCCACTCCAACACTCATTTGCCTTTCAGTGTCTACTTGCTATACTATACAAGTTGGACCAAAGGCTGACCATTGGCAAGCTGCCAGCACCAATGAGATCATTTCTTTCCGGCTTAAGATGTAAGTATAAATTACTTTTCTATGTAATAAAAAAAAACAAACCTCCTCTATTGTATTTGCATGATTGATCCATTTTAAATGAAACTTCCTCTGGGATAATATTCAATACACTGAATGCCTTTTTTGTTAATCTGTTTGCGTCAATGAGATAACATTACTTGCCCAGAAAATGCTAAAAAATTATTATTATAAAACATTAACTGTCTTCTAAATGACCTCTTCATCATCTAGCAATAGAACACATTTGAACTTTGCAGGTAAGCCTGAAATCCTGAAATATTCTTTCCTTGCAATTACAAAACAGAAGACCAATCAGAAACATCTTTAATAAACCCATGAAGTATTTTGTCATTTTATAAGCAAGAGACAAATATGAAACACTTGAAAACACTAAGGCATAATCAACAACAAAAAAATGTATTTTATATAAACCTATAGCATGAATACAGCTAAGTACAGTTCATTTGTCCTCATTCTTCTTAAACCTAGCAACACTCGATTTACTTGCACCTGGTAGGATAAAATTTGTTGAGCACTGCAAAAAATAGATTGCATTAGAGTTAAATCATTAGGGAAGAGACAGAATATGTTTAGAAATTCAATTTCTTCTTTTTTTAATCAATAAGATTTTTCTGCGTTTTCATGGTGAGCTCAATGTCTTTCGCTAAATCCATCTATTAGCAATGTGACTGGGAATTTTAGAATGGGAGACTAGTTCTATAAAAAATGCATATGGTTAAATCCATTTTTCTTGATTCTTGCAAATCTGACTTTTTTTCAATTATTATTGGTCTTAAGACAGAAGAACTCTGAGAATTTAATGGAAAACGACTGAGGAAACTGTACAAGTTCTCCAGTTTCAATGCATACAAAAAGTTTTGCTTTGTTTAATGGCATAATTTCAATCAAAAAATGTCCTTTCAAATTCTTTATCTCCTCATAATAAGCCAAGAATTTTATCAGAATCCTAAAAGTGTAATTCTTGTGACCATCTAGGTATACAAAAGTGTCTGTTTTCCTTTCAGCAGTTGTATAACTTGCACTTTTCTTCTTTGCTTTTTACCAGACATTTGGAAAATTTATGGTAGGATATGATGGTTTATACAGTAGTATATGAAACAGTATACCTATACACCACATCTTTTCTTTTTTAATAGTTTATTTTTCTCCAGTTATACGTCAAGAAAATTTTTAACTTTGAGTCTTCCAAGATTTTGAGTTCCAAATTTTTCTCCCTCCCCTCATCAGAAAATGGTAAGCAGTTTGATGTCGTTTATAAATGCTATCATGTAAAAATATTTCTATATAAGTCACAGTTGTGAAAGAAAAAACAAATTAAAAGGAAAAAAACCATGAGATAGAATAAAGTAAGTGGAAAAAATATAATTTAATCTGCATTCACAGTCCATCAGTTCTTTATCTGAATATGGTTACCATTTTCCTTCATGTGTCCTTTGTACTTACCTTGAATTATTGGGTTGCTGAGAAGGGTTGAGTCATTTAGAGTTGATCATCACACAATCTTGCTGATACTGTGTACAATGATTTTCTGGTTCTACTCATTTCATTTTTGTTTCAGTTCATACAAGATTTTCTGAAATTTGCCTGTTCATCATTTCTTATTGTGCAGTAGCATTCCATTACATCCATATACCACAGCGTCTTCAACCATTCCACAATTGATGGGCATCCCCTCAATTTGAAATATTTTGCCACCACAAAAAGGACTGCTATAACTATTTTTGTGCAGATAGGTCCTTTCCCATTTTTTACGATTTGTTTGTGATATAGATCTAGTAATGGTATTGCTGGATCATAACATATGCATAGTTTAGTTGTCTCAAACTCTCCTCTTATATATATATTTTTATATTACTTTTCCTTCATTGCCTTCTATTCCCCTGTAATACTCCTCCAACTGCCTCAATATTATATGAACAGTAACTTCTCTGGATCTGTTTCTTCAGTTAGATCACTTACATTTCCTCTATCTTCTTTGCTGGTCAAGACAACATTCATCTTGGTGCTGAACCAACCAATTGCAATGCTTGTTTGAATGATTCCTTAAATTTCACTACTGAGGACAAATGCTGTGCTTTATATCTGCCTGTTATTTTTTTTTCTGCTTCTGTTTTTTAGTTCTTTGGATTCAAGATGAAGTGGAATTTATTATATTTGTGTTTGTTTTTTTATGGGGTTCTAATTTATGCTCAAACTCTTGTACTTCTTCAGTGAGATAAGAGACTAGAAATAATTAGAAATAGAAGGATAATAATATAGATATAAAAATTGCAAGTTTTGAAGGAAGAGTACATTTTTTATAGGATGAAAGTGTTTTGAAAACTCTCTTTTAGGCTGCTGTAATAATGGAATTTTGTACACTGCTTTCACTTCTAGAATCAGGGGTCAATAAATAACTCTGGAAAATAACTGGAACTTATGATTATTATAAGTATTACATACTTTGAGTCTTCAACAACTTACACTTTTTTTCTTTACAAGAAAAACACTGATTAATGATTTATCTCTACCAGGAAATAGAGTTTAAATTAAAATGTATAGCTCCAATAAATGGTATCAGAAATAATAATTCACAGAAATGTAGCACCCCCATTTGATTCCCTCTTCCAATTTGTACTTATACTGATGGTTTGCCTTCCCCAAAAGAAAATCTCTTCAGGCTTCTAGGAATAAGCCTAAGACTCACTGAATGTTTCAAATTTTTTTTTTCTCAAGAGCATCCACCACTATTCTAGCTACCATAATTAGACAGAGTAAATTAGTTTATAGAAAGGGTATTTACTAAGAAGGGAGGGCAAGGAGATATTTTGTTGTAGCATTCTCTTGCCACCAGACTGGGTCACACCTGCCTTTGTACACACGAACTGTCTAGGTACAGTGGTCTCAAACATAAAGATCACATGTAGCAAAAAGGTAAACTTACAGATTCTAGTTACTTTGGTCCTTTTTCTTCCTTTAAAATCTCCTAATGAAAATCTCCCTAAATGTGTCTCTTTGCAATGCTTTTGTACAATCTGGAGTTGATTTTTCAGTGTTTTGTCCTCACTGGGACTTAGCTCCTGATAAAGATGCTGCTGTCAAGCGCTGATACTCTTACGAATACTGCTATATATACTGATGAAGTGCTCTCAAGATCAGCCCTAGTTAATGGTGGGGGAATTCTGAGGTGGCACAGTGGATGGAACACTGGGCTTGAAGTCAGGAAGACTGAAGTTCAAATTCAGCCTTGGATACTTACTAGTTTTGTGACACTGGGCAAGTCACTTAATCCTGTTTGCCTCAATTTCCTCATCTGTAAAATGAAGCAAAGGAAGAAATAGCAAATCACTCCAGTATCCTTGCCAAGAAAATCCCAAATGGGATCACAAAGAGTCAGACACAACTGAACAACAAATTTGTCTCCTGAATCCCTCACCCCCAGATTTAACTTCCTGGTGGAATGTATGATTTTCAACTGGCTTGCTGTGCTATACACAGGCCCACATCAGTCAATCGAAAGATATTTCTTGTATGGTATCATGTATCTTCATCCAATTACGAAAACATTTTATTGCCCCCAAATTAACAGGAGTTTGCTTGTATCTAAACCTATGATTGATTTGTTCAATTCAGCTGTCAAGGCCTTCTGTGATTAAATAATTGTAGTGTGGTTACCCCAACTCTTAGAGAAATAAACTTTTGAATTTCATTGAAATACTTAATTGAAAATAAACCAAAAATGAAACACTGATATATTGTTGAGAAATCAGAAATGATTCTCTAGTTGATGATTATGGAAAAAAGTAGCTGAACCTGATGTGAAAAATGCAGAAGAAATCAATTATAGACATGACGAGGGTTTTCATAGTATCCAAAGATTGATCTGAATGATTGTAGTGAGAAAAGTGCAAACCTTAGAACACCATATAAATGAATTCTTACTATTATTATGGTGGGAATAAATAAGGGGTTACAAAAATAATATCATTGTAAGTGATATTCTCAAAGAAATTAACTGCTAGAAAAAGAAATGGACTGGTGATAAAACAAGAGTGACAGATAGCAGATGGGCAAGCTCATGTGTTTCCCCTGATAGCCATGTACCAAGGGTTCTAGAAAGTCTTTCATTTGATACTTGCTGGATCCACTGTGGAGATTTCAATAGTTACACAAAATAAGGAAATATGAATGGGCTGCAATAGGTACTGTTGGAAGAAGCGCCCCTATCAAAGAGATCTCTAATGCACGTAAGTATTGAAGGATTATATGGTTGGTCATCATGGGGCAGGATGATCTCTGAATAACCCAATGCACCTAACAAAAAAAAATAATGAGGACAGGGACATGCTTCCCCACCCCACTCCCTTTTCCTTTCTTTGTTTCTTCGTTCACGGTCTGGAACAGAGTAAATGTTCATCAAAAGACCCACTTACAACAGAAAATGCATGGTTCTTTGAAAGAGAGTGAAGTGCTAATTTGACTGTGAGAAGTGGTGATCATCATGTATTCACTTCTAAGAATCATATTTTAAAAACTTTGAAAAGATGAGGGGCCCCCAAAAGAAGAAGAAAAACCCTTTATCAACATTGTTTAAAGGAAGTAGCAATATTTACCACACAGAAGACTTGCTTGAAGGGATAAGTTGAGGATTGTTTTTAAAGTATTGAAAGGAAAATTCCATGGAAAAGGGAACAGACCAATTAATTGGCCTTGGTTAGAGGGGGCACAATTAGGAAAAATGGGTAAAAGTTGCAAGGAGGGACCGTTAGGCTTTATATAAAGATAATACCCTAAGAAGTAGAGCTAAAAGGTAATGGGTTACCTTAAGAGATAAGATACCTTAAGATACCTTACTAGAGATCCTCAAAAAATGGTAGATGGCCACTGTTCTAGCTTATATTAGAAGGAACTTTTGCTCAGGAGCTTTGAACTGGATAACTTTGAAGCCCCTTCCAAGTCCAAGACTCTAAGAGTCTGTCATTAATGACATGAAAGAATCGAAAAGGAGGTAGGTTGGCTGCATGGCAAGAATGAAGCAAAACAGATGGAAACAGTGTATTACACTTACAGTCAAAGAATATTAAGTAAACATGAGGAGCATTTCTTGCATGTCATATAGAGCTTTTATGGAAGATTTCTGAGTGAACATGAGTGAAAATTATACAGGATGAGAGTGTATGAATGATGGAGAAAAATTCATAGTGATAAGATATGGATATATTATTGCAGCTAGGCATGACTTAATTTAACTCTGTCTACCCACACTTTTCATTTTCATTACTCTTGTGAAAAGTAGAAGGAAAACTAATTCCTATTAGTGAGGTTTCAACAGTGTTTCTAGGATGTAATTTCAATTCTGGTGGGTCTAGTCATCTCTGGACATATCAGGTGACTGCCCCGTTAGGGACTTGGGTGAAGAAAATAATGGCTTTGGTCATGATCTCAAATTATATTTTATTAAGTATCAAGTCAGTTCACAAAATTGAGTGGTTTATAGAATAGATAGAAAAAAAGAAGCCATCCTGGAATCTTACCCCAGCTCTGTAATTAACACATTGGAAGTACCCTCTAGCCCTTTAGTCTCTCCCTCCAAAAATATTGCTTCTCCCAGAATTTCTATTTAAAGAGGGCACAAGTTCAACCATGTCTCATTCCTTTCTGGACTGCACTCTCAGGCATTCTCGACTATGACCCTCACAAGTATATTGTCTTGCCTGCATCCTGCTTCCCCTCCCCCCACCCCAATCTTCTTTTCTTTTATGTACTGGTTATCATCCACCATTAAAATGTAAGCTCCTTAAAGCAAGGGACTGTTTTTGTATTTCCAGTACTTAGCATTGTGCCTAGTACAAAGTAAGATCTTAATAAATGCTTGTTGACTAAGGGACTAGTTTGATTACCCCACCTTGATGTGTTTCCAGGACATTGGCCATGCTGATGTTTGAGACAGGTGTTTAAACAGAATGTTTCCTCCTACCCCTAAGCCACAGCCAAGTTGAGGTTTTTCTGTGTCATAATACCATAACATAATTGCAGAAGCTTAGCACCAACCATAATGCAAACAGTCATGCACTAATTAGGCATTTGTCCCGATTACCTGCAGCTTTAAGTAGATATGCTACTTGGGAGAGATTTCTTTTCATAAGTTCCTTTAAAAATACATAAAAGCTCTAAGATGTGTTTTTAAGCATTGTGTTCCCAGTAACTGTGAAGTTGTTAATAGAAAGGAAAACAGCCTAAAAGACATAAAGATCTGTGCAATGGCAAATTACTTTGCAAGCCATCAATTCACACCTGTTAACAACTGTGAACTGACTTCCAAACAACACTGTTTGCCATTTAACTGGTTTTCTGTGCCTTTTCTTCATTGTTTAAAGATATCGAGCTGTTTGAAGAAATCTGTTCGTGACAGTTTCCCACAAGTAAGTTAAATGGCAGTGTTGTCTATCAGGGAGCTACTTTAGTTTCCCTAGTGCAAAACATGAGGCAGCAGCACAGGGTCATCTCAAGCATAAGAGATCAGCAGTGTTGTTATTAATTGGGATTTCCTAGCTTTTATTCCTGGCTTATTATTTTGTTCCTTCTTCTGGAAGGGGCATAGGTATTGCCTAACATAGTGCCCCATGCATAGACAAACAGCGGTGTTAAGGAAAGAACCCATCAAACTACCTGCAGAGGAGGCAGAGGTGTAATAAAAGCCAGTTCCTTCCACTTGACAGAGCCAAGTGTTAAATTTTCAGTGTAAGCATTTACACGTTGGAAATTGGCAAACACTACAAATCAAGGCTTTATTTATTGTTTTGTCTAGTGTCTAGACGTAAAGTAATGAAGAAAATGTTAATAATTCAAATTAAATTTGAAAGCATGTCTTCTGTCCATTTTTCTTTTTTTTCAGAGAGGTAGTTAAATATATACTGGCATGCCTCTATTTAGAGGACTGACTGAGCAAGACATTTAAACTCCTTGAATCCTAGTTTTCTCATCTGCAGAAACAAGATAATATAATCCAAATAATAACCCCATTGGTAATTACAGTTTACCCTTATAGGACCCAGTTTTATTAATCAATGTAGATTACGCAATGAAATGGTGAAAAATGTGTAATTTATCATAGCATGTCGCACAATGTTAGCATCTACTAGGAAGAAATGATCTAGTTGGCTAGAATTATACAATAGAAGCTTACTGTCATCTACAGTCTAGCAGATGGCAAATCACTTTCTACAAACACAAACCACAAACTATCTTCGAAAATCTGACTAATAAACTTAGAGCCAGACCATAATTGTCGACGGAACTACTGTCCACACATAACATAGATTTCAAACAAATTTTATGAATGTTTAAAGTATTTCAACATCCTGAATATTTATAATCTCAAAAAATACTTGGAATGAAAAATCTCAAAATGTAGAATCATTGAAAAAGTAATTAAAATCATGTAGGAACAGAAGCCAACTATTTTTATCATTTACTACTGGATTTATACTGAAGATACTTTCATTTAGTCTCCAGAGGAGAAACTTATCTCTTGATATTCATATTCATTTGCAAATAGCAATCATGTATGATATAAAAGGAAAAATGGAAAAATATGTTACTATTATTATATGTCTATGTTACTATTATTTAACATTATTGTTATTATTCTATCTAAACTCCTTTGAAAAAGAACATTATTAATAATAATGCTAAAAGTAGCAGCGCATCATTAGGAGAAGGGGGTAATAGCAAGAATCTTTTCAGTGAAGGTGATATACGGTAGGAACTTTGTGCCTTAGGACAGTTATAGAAATAGAACTTGCCATTTATAGGCAAAGGACACATACTGCTTTTTGTTAAAGATATTCTCAGTTCCAATTTACCTGACAATGTGCTGTATATCAATGCAGGGCAAGTTTAAGTTATAATTTTATCTCTAAACCCAGATTAGATGAAATGATCAGAAATTGAGGAATTTCTTAAATCTATAGATGAAAAAAAAAGTGAAGATGCTGAAGTCATTGAAAACTTTCACTCAACAGCCAAAGCAAGCAATTCTACCTGATAACAATGGGGATTACAAAAATAATGCCAATGTCTTAAATGACATTAATGAGAAAACATATATGAAGCACTTGTAAACCTTAAAATGCTCTACAAATACTTAGTTCTTATTTTAAAAGGGGGCTAGACAATTTTTTAAAAAAAATCCTTTTTGTACCCATGCACTGAAGACAATCTCATATTTCATCATCATAATATTGATAATTACAATAGTAATAAACACTTCTTGATTGCTATCTGTTCTCTCTTCTTTCTTAACTCACATCACTTATACATATTCTCTTCTCACTTATACATATCTCTTATACATAACTCACATCACTTATACATATTCTCCCTTCTCACATGAAGAGGTATCCCTTATGCTTCTCAGGTCTAACAACTCTAAATGTAGATTTTTTTTTGTTATTGACTCTTTTCTTGGATTCTTATTTCCTCTGAACTTTGGGGTATCATTATTTCTATTATTCTTACGTTGTAGTAACTCTTTATTGTATGTATCCTAGTACGTATATATATAATTTCTCCCTCTTTCATTTTAAGTTTAAAGTCACTCTTTAATTAAGCTTGCAAGACTCCAAGCCAATACATTTAATTCAACAACCACTTAGCAAAATTATTTGATCATTAAAATGGTGGGGTAGTAGTTTCTTTGAAAACTTTTTACCATGAAAAAACCTAGAAAAAGAAATTATGCAGCAGACATAAAGTAAATTCTATTTGATCCATAAAATATAAACACAGAAGATACTGCACAGAATATTTTTTTTAAATCCATGAAATAACATCAGGCAAATTAAGTACTCAGAACTCCTGCATGGGGGATCCAAATCAGTAAATGCATCATATATAATTAAAAAACAGGAGGAAAAAGAAATTAAAACTCTGAGAGATCAGAACTCTGTAAATAAGTAGAATATTATTATGGAATATCAATCAAAACTCCTGAGTTAAAGAGAGAATTATGTGGATTATCCTCAGATTAGGGAACAACAAAAAGAAATTGAAGAGTAGTTAAGAAAATAATAATCTGTTAAAGAATATATTGAGAATAAAGCTAGATTAGAAATAATAGAAATTAATATGGAATTTTAAAAAACAGATAGAATGCAAAATTTGAAAGATATAATATACATTTTCTCTATAAGACCTGAAAAAGAAAATGATATATTGGGATATATTAAGTGGCACACTAAATAGAGTAGCAGACCTGCCTGGCATCATGAAGACCCAAGTTCACACTGAAGATACTTTCACTTACTCTTCAGAAGAGAAGCTTATCTCTTGATATTCATATTTATTTGCAAATAGTTGTCATGTTATCCACCTATTCACACCCTCAGAATATACCCCAGATATAAAAGAAAAAATGGAAAAATAATGATCTCTATTTATACACTGTTACTATTATTTAATGTTATTGTTATTATTGTAACCAAACTCATTTGAAAAAGAACATTATTAACA
The DNA here is from genome assembly GCF_028372415.1 of Notamacropus eugenii. Lineage (NCBI taxonomy): Eukaryota > Metazoa > Chordata > Mammalia > Diprotodontia > Macropodidae > Notamacropus > Notamacropus eugenii. The sequence continues at coordinate 259,395,770 of NC_092873.1, forward strand.
GGTTACTTAATCTCTGTTTACCTCAGCTTCTTCATCTATAAAACAGGCTTAATAATAGTGCCTTTCCCCCAGGATTTTGATGAGGATCACATGAGTTAATAATTGTAAAGTGCTTAGCACACAACCTGGAACATAATATGTGTTTATACAACTGTTTGTGTTATTACCATGGACAATTTGGAAGAAGAAAATGAAGCATCAATAGCAGTAAGAGACCACATGAATCCTATGCATGCTAAATAAAATGACCTTGAAGACAGAATAATCTGACATTTTTATAAGTGATTCAGCAGATGAAGTGGTTTCCTGATTTGCTTAGATTCATCTGGTACTTTAGCAAGGTAGCAGATACATGAGTAAATTTGAGTAGATATTTGAGTAAAGAGAAGAGGCTGTCTGAGTATAAAGGTAAAATTTGGTAATTAATTGGATATTCGAAGTAAACAGGAGGGAGAAGGAGGGAGAAGTTGAGGATAGTCCCAATAGAGCACCAGGCCTAGAGTCACGAAGATTAATCTTCCTGAGTTCAAATATGGCCTCAGCCTGTTACTATCTTTGTGACCTGATCAACTCACTGAACCTGTTTACTTACCTCCATTCCTCATCTATAAAAGGAGCTGGAAAAGTAAATGACAAACAACTCCAGTATGTTTATCAAGAAAACCCCAGATGGGGTCACAGAGTCAGACATGACTGAAACAACTCAACAATAACAAAATAATATCAAAATACAAAAAACTCCCCAAATTATGTGTGTGGTGTGTGCATGCATGTATCTCTCAATAGATAAATACATGCACATACACACAAAACAAACACACACATGCTAATTTATCAACATCAAACCAGGAAAAATAATAAAAAGAGAAATACTATCCAATTAACTACAAAATATAAAATATCATGGAGGCACTCTACCAATGCATGCCAAAAATATCTAAACAAAATTTTGAAGTGTTCTTTAATGAAATAAAAAAGTTTTTAATAACTAAAGGGATAGCCTTCCTTTTAAAGAAATGATTCCAAAAAGCAGTTATTTGTACAAAAATATTTGGAGCAGTTCCTTTTGTGGTGGCTAAGAATTAGAAATCAAAAGAATGCCCACCAATTGGGAACGGCTAAACAAGCTGTGGTATATGATCATAATGGAATCTTACTGTGCTGTAAAAAATGACAAACAGGATCATTTCAGAAAAACTTGGAAAGATTTACGTGAACTGATGCATAGTGAAGTGAACAGAAGCAGAACGTTGTATGCAGTAACACCAACATTTTTTGGTGAAGAAAAGTTAGTAGTTTAACTATTTGCAATAATACAACAATCTAAGACAATCCCAAAGGACTAATTATGAAGCATTCTATCCATCTCCAAAGAAAAAACTGATGGAGTCTGAATGCAGAGTAAGTATTACTTTTTCTTTACTTTATTTTATTCTTTTTTTGTCTGTTTCTTTTTTTAATATGACTAACATGGAAACATGTTTTTCCTGACTGCACTTATATAATAGCTCAAATTGCTTGCCTTGCCAATGTGGGGAGAGGGAGAGAAAGGAGGGAGAAAATTTGGAACTCAAAAATTTTTTAAAAATTGTTGATCGTTTTTACATATAACTGGTTGGGGGAAATAAAACATTCATTTAAAAAAAATATATGGATCAGGGGAAAAAAAGAAATATCAATTGCACAGCTGTGTGTCGGATAGATTTTGCCCCAGAAGATAATGGAAACAAGGAGATCAATTAGGAGATTATTGAAATAATACAGGTAAGAAATGATAAGAGTTTTAACTAGAGGAGAATATGTAGGAGTGAAGATAAGAATTATTACTGGCTCTCATTAGGTACACTCCATCCCTTGCCAGAAACTTTGTTTTTCCTGTATTTTAAGCTGTGGTCCAACAGTCCTAATCCCGTTCTCAGATACTATCTTCTTAATTAGTTGTTCTTTCTTCATATCTGCTTTTCTCATTTTATTATCTTTTTTATTGATGAGTAAAGCAAAATACCACTTGTACTTCTAAAATCTTCCCTTTCTTATCTCATAATTCATAAGACTTAGCAATGCCTTATGAGTTCCTTTTCACAGTATCACTTATCAAATGAATCATCAGACTTTAGTAGATCAGGAACTTTGTTGTCAGATAATATCTAATTTCTTTCAGCCTCATCACTGTGGTAACTATTTAGAAGAATCTCTGTAAAGTATGGAGATTGTCTATGTTGTTCACTTGTTTAGTTGGGTCCAACTCTTTGTGACCCCACGAACTAACTTGTGCATAGGGTTTTCTCAGCAAAATATGGGAGTGGTTTACCATTTCTTTCTCCAGTTTTATGCAGTCAGAGGTTAAGTGACTTGGCTAGGGTCACACTTGAACTGTCTAGTCTGACTCCAGACCCAGTGATCTTTCTACTGTACCACCTCTCTACCCTAGTATTAATACAGGTCAAATCAAAGATATTCCAAATGCATACAGAGTTTTCTAACTTTTACACTTTCTTATAATTTGGATTGATTTTTATGTTTGCTCTAATCAGTGGATTATCTAACCGCATCCACACAGCTAATTCTAAAATAATTGCTATATTGGTACACAGCTCTGACCTATCTGCTAAAACAGTGAATTTTGGTTTTTGTGTGTGTGCTCTTAGGTAATCCATCTGACCATCACCTTCTGGGTCTCGTACTGAAGAAAGTGTTCATCAAGATAAAGAGTGGTTTAAACAGATTTTTCCTTTTTTGTTGTTGTTTTTTGTTTGTTGACTTTCTGAACCATGTTTTCTACTGTATTTTTCACTGTTGTCTACCATACTGACCTTCATGTTGAGGGCACTGAGTATAACTGTGTGGGTAAACATATAATTAAATACATACATATATAATTATGTACATATAAATATACACATATATGCATACATACATGCATAGTGTGCATGTGTGTATATATACATATATATGTACATGTTCAGTCTTTTCAGAAAAATGTTTTTTTCATAGATCTCTCTTCTCTTTCCTCTTCCCTCTCCCCCCTCTTCCCTCTCTCTTTCCATAAACTGCAATTATTTTTATGTTTCTTTTTTCTGCTAGTGCTCATCTTGAGTACTGAAGGGTAAAATGACCAAATTATCCATGAAATTAGGTTTCTTGTTGCCTTTGGGGACAGGATAAATCTAACTGGACCACCCCAACTCTGGTCTTTGACTCTTATGGAAGGACCTAGGACCTCATCGTTCCATTTAACAGTGGCTTCTGTTGATTTCATTTACAGAGAGAATGTCAAGGACACCAAGATTGATTCTCCCCAACCTACCTTCATAGTTTATCCACTCACTGTTAACTGAATATGAATTTGTGGCTTCAACTAAGTTAATATTGGTAAATAATCTAAAAATGTATGATTCCTAAAAACTCTATCCCCTTTCTTGATACTCTGACTGTAGAAATAGAAAGGGACCATGTACTGCTGAAAACTAAAGGCTGTCATGGCCAAAGCATTCATTACCAAAGGGCTGACCTAATTCTGGTGACGCTCTCCAGAGGCTGGTCCTCAGAGCAAAGGTTGTCTTCTGACAGTAACCTGCTTGGGTTCTTTCAAGTATGACTGAACCTGTTAGAGCATGTATTCCATAGAAATGGCCTTCTAGAATCCACCTCTATACCATAGTGAGATATCAAAGTAGGGTTTTGTGTAGGTTGCTAACTCACTATTTAACCATATATTAAGAGACAGGGAAATGCATTTTTCTATTTTCCATATAATTCATGTTCTGCAAATGCTTTGTATTTGGGTTCATCTGATATAACTATTTTTTAAAAAGACACAAGAAGAGTAATGAATGAAGTTTATTTAATTATCCTTTCAACCAGGTGATTTTTCCATATATCCAGACCTTTAATTAAAGTGATTTGTAGGTTTGAATATAGATTCCAACAGACCTTACCCTCTCCATAAATCCCCAGAATTACATAGGCATCATACTGGTTCTATAAAAGGTTTTATGAGAAAATACAGTTTAGGACAAGGCAGCTGGTATTTAAATTATATGAATGAGAGAAATTACTCTTATTCATTCAGCACATGCTTTATTCATGTATCAAGTAATTTTTTTAAATAATAATTCCCCAGCACTTAAAATTAGGCAAACCTAAAATTCTTAAGATTTAATAAAAAATATTCCTAATGATTTTAACAGGTTTTAACAGGTTTTTTTGCTTTTGAAAGGTATGGAATATGAAGCCAACTCCCATCTTTATAATGAATTACAATGAAAAAGAATAAAACAGGATTGGCAGAAAGAGTAGGAATGCCCTTTGTGTTACAGAGAGACAGATAAAGGATGTTTTCCTATCTACAGACTGAATTTTTTTACTCTACTAAAAAGATCCCAGATAAATGCTAATCTATAATTCAGCACCTGAGTAACAATAAGAAGCAAAGGCAATCAAGGAACCAAATTAGAGAAATACATTTAGCTGATCAAAACCCTTTCATCTTACATCAGTAACCCTTGTAGGGTCCTCACATAGTACAAAGGACGTGTATACCATTTAAAGATTTCTCAGTGCTCTGGCTTGTTGCCCTGACCAATATAATTAAAGAACTTGACTATCTCACACCATGTTGGGAGTTGCCACAAGCTCCTGTTGGAAGTATGTAGTTCACACAGTAAAAAAATTACTGTATTCAACCCAATTTTGTAGCCTCTTATGGATTTTTGGGATCCTAAATATTATCCAGTATATAATTCATTCTTCCTAGCTGGTAACATCTAATATTTAATAAGAATGCCACTTCTTCCTTAATCAGGTCTAGTGATAAAACAATTGGATAGCACTGGACCTAGGGCAGGTATAATAAACATTCCCTTAGAGATGCCCAAATTATAGATTGGCTCTAGTCTTTCAATGTGTTGCATTCCACCTGTTGCAACCTAACAATAGACTTAAGGAAGATCTGTGAACTTGGACCGGAAAAACAATACATCTTCATTTTTACTGACCTTTTTTATCCTTTCTAATCTTATATACTTTATTTTATGCATTTAAAAGTATTTTTTCTAAGAAGAGGTGCATAGGCTTTACCAGACTACCAAAAGCATTCATCATTCTCTCTCTCAATCAATAAACATTTATTAAGCACCTACTATGCAGCAGACATGTTGCTAAACTTTGGGGACACAAAGGAAGGTTAAAGACAGTCTCTGCCTTCAAGAAATTTATAGCCTAATAGGAGGAAACAACACATTAAAGAGTTGAGGAGCATGGTGGGAGCATGACAGAGATGTCCAGAGGAATGCATTCAGATTGGACATAAAGAGATGGCTGGCTTTGGAGCACTCTTTAAATGGACATTCTAGATGGAACTCTCTACCTTACGATCAGAGAGAAGGGCCCCAGAGGTAGAGGATACTGACAAGGAGTGAGTTCTGGGGTTGAAGTGATCTAGCAGGATGAAAAGATTTCTGGGGCTTGATAGAGAAATTCAGAAAAGTGAAGTCAGATGAAAGATGAAGGGGTGTGTGTGTGTGTGTGTGTGTGTGTGTGTGTGTGTGTGTGTGTTTGTGTGTGTGTGTTTTAAAACAGGACAGTGGCATTTGGCAGTTGTGTGGAGACAGCGAATTGGAAAAGGGCGAAATTGGAGTATAGGTTTTTTTTCAGGGAAGAGTCTAAGGTCATTGAAAGTATTACATAATTTCCCAGCTACATGAGTTTCCAATGCAGTGAGTGCCATTCTATTTAATGATCATCCCAGGTTGTCTACTACCAATGCACATCCAAGATACAGGAACTGATAAACGATCTCAGTGTGCGACTGAGGTATTTAGCTGTATAATGTTGTCTAGGAAAATAAAGCATTCTATAACCTCTATGACTTGTTTGACCAAGTTCTTTGCAGAAGTTCTCAGTCACATTTATAGACATAAAATATTCTGGGGATTGGTGTGCAATTAATATCATTTCCAAACAAGCACAGCCTAATACCAAGAAGAGACGATTTTATTTCTTATCTGATAACCTTCTATTTACTAATTCTGTGACCTTGGATTATGAGCAGTTAGCACACACAAAGCCTTCTCTTTTAGCCATGCAACTATGCTGTTGAGGTCACAAGTTCTGTGTTATCCACTCTCAATTTCACTCACATGATCATTATCATCATCACCATCATCATCATCCATCACTAGTATCCATAGTGCTTCCAGTTCTACTAAGCATTTTACTGTGCTAACTCACTTAATCATGATAATCCAGCATGTCAAAGTTTGCTCTTTTCTGATAACTATTATATGCTATATGATGGCAATTCTAAAATTTCTCCTCCACTCCAATCCCCAATGACACTCCACCTTCACTCTGTTAGTAAGTGACCCTGTCTCCTACTTAAATGAGAAATCAAGGCTATATGTCATGAATTCTTACATCTTTCCACTCTAGATTTATTCCTATACATTCCTTCAATTCTCCTGTCCATTGTTCCAGTCTCTAAGGAAGAGATCCTTCTTCTCCTTTCTAACATCAATACTTCTACTTGTGCAGAAGGACTTACAGTAGGCAATAAGCTCACATTTCCTGAGTGTGTGTGTGTGTGTGTGTTTAAAGGGTCCTCTGCTGGTATCATTTTGCACAGCTGTTTCTTTGCCTAGAGGTTGAGATGATTTTCCTGGGATGTCCTGACCCCTTTGACTCAATCATAATTTCTACTATGAGCTCAAGACTTTTTATCACATTGAATGCTTCCCTCTGTGCAATGTATGACAATTGGTTTTAACCATTACTCAAACAAATAGCTCTTTCCTAATCAGTGCTAGTGAACCAGATACAACAGGGCCATGCCAGGAGAATAGAAGACAGACCTGGCTAGAGGGCATGATAGGGTATCTTCATCAACCAAGTAGGGATTTAGCAGACATCAGATGTCTAAGGTCAGAGCAGAATTTTATAAAGTAGAGAATGGGAGACAGAACACTGAAAAGAAAATTGTCTCCAGAATCAGTAGAATTGAGCTTAAATCTGACCTCTGATTTTTACTACTTATTTGGCACTGACCAAGTCTCAATGTCTCTGAGCCTCAGCTTTATCACATATAAAATGAGCACAATAGTCTAGCTAGACTGTTATAATCTGTTTTCAGATGAAAAAACAGGACCAAGTAAAGTGACTTTCTCAAGAACACTTTGAAGAAAGTCTCACACTCGTTTCTTCTGATTTTCTGTACTAATTTTGTCATACTGTGATGTCCTGGCTTAAGCCATTCTCTTGTCTGTCATTCAGAAACCAAGACTGATCAAGGTAATAAGTCCAAAACTTTAATCCAAAATATATTTTTCCATTTGTTCTAGAGAGAATGAAGGTGCTGGAGTTAACACACTTCACAGCTTTCTCACTAACACGCCAAGCAGGGATCTTTAACAAGTTTTTAGTTCAGACACTCATTTCTTCTAACCTGGATTATTCCAATAACCTTCCAATATTAGCTTCCTTGGCTCACATTCCCACCCCCACAGCCTCCCACCCCCCACTATAAGTCCTTCCTCCATAGAGTTGTCAAAGTGATTTTCCTACAACTGATATCTGACCATGTCACCCCTTTTACCATTCACCCCAACTCAATAAACTCCACTGACTCTTTATTACCTTTAATATCAAACTGAGTTTGATATTTAAAGTTCAATGCCAATGCCAATGGTAGTGCTGTTTTTTCATGAGGGACAAAAAGCCCAAATTAAACTAGATGACCTCTAAGGACTCTTTCAACTTTAAATCTACATTCTTACATCTGTCTTTGATTTTTTAAAAAGTCAATCTCAACAATAGAAAAGCAATCCAGTCATATAAATTCTATTTATTTTCTAACATAAAAATTATGTAAGGCCCTTATAAGTACCACCCACCATATTGTTGCTGCCAACTTTTCAATGATCTACTTTCTCTTAGCAGAACTCATGCAGTTTTCTGGAATTTTTAGGAAGGTTGTCCAAAAACCTAAATTTTCTTCTTTGTGACTTTGATCCAAAGCTCCTAGCTTTGCCTTCTTGGACTAAGCAAAACAACTTTATTATTTTTTCTGCATTCTAATTTCTCAAATGCTTGAAAACAACATACTTCCCATTCTATCTTCCCCTCTTAAAGTTTAATGTCTCCAATTACTTTAGCTGATCCTCATGTACCATGACTCAAGAAGACTACACTGCTCTGAATACAATTTTCTCTATATCAATATCCTTCCTAAAATTTCATGCCTAGAATTGAGTATGATAGTCCTGATGCATTTTAATCATGGCAGATAATCATGTCCCTAGTCTTGAACATTATTCCTTTTAGTGTAGCCTAAAACCACATTAACTTTTTTGGTTTTCATATCATATAATAGTATGGTTCATTGAACCTGAAGTCCACTAAAATCCCAAGATCTTTTTTTTTTTTTCAGACAACTATCTAGTTATGTTCCTCTGGGTAAATTCTTATTGCCTTCATACAAAGTAATATGGATATGGTTGTAAATTAAGTAACCACATGTTAAAAGCCATTCTCCACCCATATTATTAATATCCACTAGATCCTAAGATTTTATAATCTGCAATGATATGTTGTACAGTTACCACCATCTCACTGTATAATCTGATACTGATAAATGATTTTAGTTTCTATAAGAATAAACTCTGGGGTGGGGTGGAGGAGGCAAGGGACAGAGCCAAGATGGCAGAGTAAAAGCAGGGATTTGCTTGAGCTCTCCCCCAAATCCCTTCAAATACCTATAAAAATGACTCTAAAACAAATTCTAGAGCTGCAGAACCTACAAAATGACAGAGTAAAATAAATCTACAGCCCAAGGCCACCTGGAAGGTTGAGAAGAGTGGTATATTCCACTGGTCTGGGAGTAGAACACAGTCCAACATGGGCCACACTGGCATAGACATAGGCCAGAGCAGACATCAGGGGACTGAAACAAGGTGGCAGTTTCTACACTTCTCAACACACAAACACCACAGACAGCATAGAAGGTCAGTGGGAAAACTCTGTCAGACCTGAGTGGGGGAGACATGGTCTGGCTGGGATCCAGCTCCAGTCCCAGAGCAGTGGAGATGGTGGCGGCTGCAGCAGCAGCAGTGGAAACAGCTGCTTCTGGAGCTCAGGGCCCACAGATGGTGGGGGATCAAGTGGCTGATACAAAATTCCTAAAGCCTAGGACATTACACCCTCCCCACCCCTACTATAAGCAGAGTCCTACCTTGACAAAGAGTTATAAAGTCAAGTATTTGGCTGGGAACATGAGCAAACAGAGTAAAAAACTCAGACAATAAAACTTACTTTGGTGACAAAGAAGATCAAAACATACAGCCAGAAGAGGAAAACAAAGGCAAAGCTTCTACATGAAAAGCTTCGAAGAAAAATATGAATTTGTTGCAGGCCATGGAAGAGCTCAAAAAGGATTTTGAAAATCAAGTAAGAGAAGTAGAGCAAAAATTGGGAAGAGAAATGAGAGTGATGCAAGAAAATCATGAAAAAATGATTCAACAGCTTGCTAAAAGAGGCCCCCAAAAAAATACTGAAGAAAACAATACTTTAAAAATAGACTAACACAAATGACAAATGAGGTTCAAAAAGTCAACGAGGGAAAAATGCCTCAAAAAACAGAATTGGTCAAATGGAAAAGGAGATCCAAAAGCTCACTGAAGAAAATAATTCCTTAAAAATTAGAATGTGTGATTTTTCTAGGAGGGCAGAGCCAAGAGGGAGGAGCCAAAATGGTGGAGTAGAAAGACACACATACACAGGGTCTTCTGCCACAGCCCATAAAATACCTGTAGGGAGGGACTTTCAACAAATTTTGGAGAAGCAGAAGTGGAGAACAACAGAGTGGAGGAGATTTCCAGCCCAGGGTGAACTGAAAGGCCCACGGGAAATGTGGGTTGTACCAGATGTGGAGCAGAGCGCGGAGCCTAGCCCAACCTTGGCCACTCAGCTCAGCTCGCAAACAGCCCTTGGGGGTGGAATCTCCAGTCTCGGAATCCCCATTCCCAGCAGCAGCTGTTTCAAAGATCCCTCAACCCACAGGTGCCAAAGGTCAGTGAGAGGGTTTTTCCAGCTGGCCAGGAAGGGAGAAGGGCCTTCCCATAACTCTAGCAGCAGGCAGCCACCTCAGAGGCTACATTGCAAGCGTAGCAGCCACATACATTGCTGGAGCATAAAACCCTTGGGGGCAACAAAGAGCTGATTCTTGCCTTGGCCCTGTGTGGAAGCCCTGGGCAAGCTGGTCTTTATCTCACATTGAATGGTGGCCCTGCCCATCCAACTTATCTGAAAATCAGCCCCCAGTGCTAACTTGGGAACTGGAGGCCAGGTGACTGTGGAGAGGTATCTGCTAAGATTCTGGGCACAAAAATCCCTCTCTGTGTCCAGACCAGTACACACTTGATCGTGCCACCATGGAGGAACTGAGATCTCAAAGATTCGCAGAGTATACCCTACTCTTGACAAAGGACCCAAAAGTCAAGTAACTGGTTGGGAAAAATGCCCAAAAAAGGGGAAAAAATAAGACTATAGAAGGTTACTTTCTTGGTGAACAGATATCTTTGAGATGAGGAAAAACAATCCTTACCATCAGGGAAAGACATAAAAGTCCAGGCTTCTATATCCCAAACATCCAAAATAAATATTCAATAGGCTCAGGCCATGGAAGAGCTCAAAAAGGATTTTGAAAATCAATAAGAGAGGTGGAGGAAAAATTGGGAAGAGAAATGAGAGTGTCCTTTGTAAAGAACAATGTATGTAACAGGATCATAGAGTATATGGAGGAAAGAAAGGTATGAAAAATCTGGAACCAAGTTATGAAGGGTTTCAAATTCCCAAACACAGGATTTTATATTTGATCTTGGAAGTGATAGGGAACTATTGAAGTTTATTGAATAAGTGAGTGGTGACATACTGAGAGACCTATATTTTAGAAAAATCACTTCATCAGCTGAATGAAGGAAAGACTGGGTTGAGGAGAGACTTGAGGCAGACAGAATAACGAGGTGGTTATTGAAATAGTCCAGGGGTGAAGTGGTGAGGCCCTGTGCCATCTGATGAGAGAGATGGCTTGTCAGAGGAGAGAAGTAGATGTACAACAGAGGTAGCAATAGTAGAATTTACAGAATGTTGGTAAACAAAACAAAACAGCGTATAGGTATCAGCCTTTAATATTGCATGAAGGAATGATAGTTGCTTCTCCTGCTTGTAATTTATTTTTAGAATATCAATGCTATTCCTCTTTTTAAATCAAGAATTGTTCATTTTTCCACAGCTACCTTATGGTGATGAACTTTTTGATTTATTAATGTTGTACAAGTATTTTAAGAATATTTTTAGTATCTGTTATTCTTTTTACAATTCTAAAAGTATACATTAAGAATGGTATTATATAGATGTTCACTGAATTTTTAAAGTACCCTTATTATTATTGTAGCCAGAGTTGATAACTGAGGTAAAGTATCTGACTATGTCTTCAGTTTCTAAACTGTCTTCACGTGCCATGCATTGTGGCAGTTTTCAGTTCCCATCTAGATTATTTTATCAAGATTTTTGAATTAAAAATTGACTCTCATGATCTGGTTTAAGCTGACTCCAGTACAATGCTGGATGGGGGTAATGTTTTATGTCAACTTTGCTTACTGTACCATTTAAGTAAATACCCCCTTGGGCTGACTAAATGATTCTCATCTGAAAATCTTACAAGAGGAAAGAGAAAGAAATCACTGAGGGCTCAAGGCAAGGGCATTAGAGGATTATCACTGACCCTTCCTGAGTATTCCTAGAACGCTGAAGGAGAAAAGTAAATAACCTAACTCTGGGACCCTGACTAAACAATGAGAATGGCAGTTGAGATAAGACTTCTCAGAACTTATACAGACCACACTAAGACAAAAATAGGATAATTTCTGTTATTAAGTTTGTATTTATTTGGGGGGAAGTTACACAGAGAACTATCATAAACGTGTATACAAAATAAACATAAATTACATCGGAGGAAGGAATGATACTAGCAATCAAGATTTCATGTCATTCAAAGATATTTGTTTCCACTGAATCAACTACCTTTTAAGGAAACAGAGAACTTATGGGAATTTGATTTTCTTTATTTTTTTCTTCCAGTGGTCAAAGGTCTTATAAGTTGTCAGTGGTTGATAAAACAGAACAAAATCTCTCCTGCTTTCAACTGGTGAAGTCCTTTAAAAAAACATCCTTTTCAGCATGGCAGAGTTATAATTCATGTAAAGGGATTGAAGACCAGCAAAGAGAGAGTAATGAGGTGACAGTTGCCAGGGTTTACACAATCATCTTTGTTTTCAGAAGAAGAACATTCACATACTTAGACAACTGGGATCATATGTGTGAAGGTCCTGAAAGGTAATATATGAACCTCCTTGTGTGTTCCTTTTACAATGCATCTCCATCTACCTTGAGAGGTTCCAAATAAACTCTTTCATCTTTCTGGCTTTTTCCTCTGACTTTGCATCTGTTAAACTAGTGCAGACACTTCATCCTATATGAGGTATGAGAGTTGGAATTTCTCTTCAGTCAGCATGGTGTGCTTCAGATCTTCTGAGGATGCAAGAAGCATAGAGATTTTGCCTCATTTTTCACAGATACCATCCATTCCCTGGCAGTTAAATACTCATTGTTCTTATCTTAAGAACTCACAAGGTTCTGTGCTTTAGGAAAAATGATTTCTTACCATTTTCCATGCTCTGTTTCATCTTGGCTTCCTCTTGTAATGAGTCCCCTGAATTCTTCATAGTCTTTACATAGACAGATGCTGATTCATTGCTCACTCTTTAATAATTTTCCCTTTACAATATTTCCTTTTTACTTAATTAAACTAGAACTGTGATTTCATCTGTGTACTGAACTACTGCTAAGGAATTTTCTCTAACAATGTACATTAGCATTTCTTCTAAGATGTATAATCTTAGAACTTTGCCAGGGGCATTCAGAGGTTAAGAGATTTACCCAAGTTCAGTCAGCTCTGACAGAAAGAGGACTTGAACTCAGATCTTCCTGACTGAGGCTGGCTCTGCAGTTCACCTTCTGCAAGAAGCCATTCCCAGTCCCTTCTCATGGTAGTACCTGCTCTGTGAGAATATCTTCTGTCTACTCTGAATATAGATTGTAAGTACATGACCATGCTGCCTTCTCAATGCTCTTCATTCAGACTAGAGCTGGGAAGCATCTTAGAGAACATCCATCAGGATGTGTCTTCTCTATTGGCTGTTTTGTACTTCTCTTACTCAATGTTTTTCCCTTTGTCTAGGACTAAGGATACTCTAACATGTCAATTGCCCAAGCTATTGTTACAGATTATTTTATTTTTCCTCATTGTCTTGACAATGAGGAAAAATAAAAGAAAAATAAATGAGGGAAAGTTAAATTTAAATTAAATCAAAATAAAATAATCTACAACAATGGTTTGAGCAGTTGAAATCCTATACAAGTCTAAATGCAAAACTGAGAATTGTATTCCTCTCAAAAAGACCTGTAAGTATCATGCCCAGATGGGTGAAATTGGCTTTATTTTATTTTTCTTTGGTGCAGTGATGCTGTGTGCATCACTAAATGTTGTGATTTCTTCTTGCCTTGGATTGCAGTGCTAAAATTACAGACCTAAGATGTTAAAAGTGATTTAAGTATATGCACCTGCTGAGAGTAATAGCCAATCCCAAGAGAAGGCAAACAATGAAATGGAAAGCCTATATCAAAGTCTCAAAAGGGCATTGCAAAGAAAGTTGATGTACACCATTGTTCAGGCCAATTTGAAGTCTATTATTGGGAAGAGATCCTTTAAGCATGAGACCAGCATCAGCAAATTCATCAGAGACGACTGCAATTTTATTTAATAAGGATTTATTAAGGACTTACTATACATGTATGTGGGGGTGTGTGTGTGTGTATATATATATATATATATATATATATATATATATATAGAGAGAGAGAGAGAGAGAGAGAGAGAGAGAGAGAGAGAGAGAGACCCCAATGGCCATTAGATATATAGATACACACATATATATCTATGTATAAGCATATAGATATGTATGTGTGTGTATATAGACATATCTATGAATACACACAGAGAATAAAATCAAAATCAGTGCAGAGTAGTTTAGGAAGGGAAAGAAATAAGAGTTTGGGGATCAGGTCAAGAAAAAAAACTTCATGTAAATTGTGCTTGAGCTGAGCTTTGAAAGAAAGTAGGGGTTATAAGAGATAGAAGCCATACTCTAAAGGTATGGAGATGGGAGACAGAATATCAAGTCCTCGGCAAGTTCCCTGCCAAGAAAGCCAGTCTGAGTACAGTCTGGATGCAGGACCATAAAGGCAGGAAAAAGAATAATTTTTAAGGAACCTGGAGAAGTAAGTTGGAATCAAGCTTGCAAGAATTTTAAAAGCTGAACAGGAGAGTTCCTATTTTATTCTAGAGGCATTTAGAAGGTTATTGCAATAGAGCAGATGAATGGTGATGGGACCTGGAATGAATTAGGGTATTGGTTGGGTAGGTAGAGAGAAGGGGAAAAGATATGAGACACTGTGACTCATTGAATCAGCACTCTATCCACTGTGCCACCTAGCTATCCCTCTGGGGGGTTAGCATTTCCCAAATTCTGGGACAAATTCATGCACCTAATATAAAGTATATATGTGCATGTGTGTGTGTGTGTGTGCATGTGCACACAGACACACACACATACTCTAACAGAGCCAGAACTTCACTTCATTATTAAGTTCATATTGTGGCACCGTGATTGTTATTGGCTTTCAGTGACTTCCCTGCTGCCTTCTCTGACCTCTGCTCATTGTCAGGCTTTCTCAGTTCTGCCCCCCACATAGTAACACTTTCTACTGTTCATGACTCTTGCCTATATATCATCCACAAACAGGAAAAAAATCATATTAATGCATTTCTTAACTGAAGTTCTTCTTATAATTTGATTACCTTGATACCTTCTCTCTTTCTATAGAACTGTCATTTTGTAAACAAAACAAAACAAAAATTGACTGAGTTTGGATTCCAGCTAGGTAAGAAGTGTGCAGTTTATATTGTCAAAATTCAAACACCTGAACACTTATTGACAAACAGTAATGAATGTAATTAACTATGGAGACCTTTATTTAAATAAATGTTTTTGGTTGTGAACATGATCCTAACTAATGAATTCACTAATATTTGCAACCAGAATTATAAGATCATGGGACTTCAGAGTAGGAAGGGACCCCAATGGCCACTGGGCATCTGAAAAAGAATCCTCGTCAGGCAGTCAGGCAGCAAGCATTTATTACATGTGTATCAGGCATTGTGCTAAATACTAGAGATACAAAGAAAGTCAAAAATAGCTGTTGCATTCAAACAGTTCAAATTTTATGATGCAAATAACTCACATATAAGATATCTATAGGGCAGGTGTAAAGCAATCTCCCAGGGTGGGCATTAGCATTACAAGGGCTATATAGGCAAAGACTTCTAGCAGTCAGTGAGATTTAAGGCACTATGCATGCTTTATAGTATGTCCTGCAAGTGGTCATTGAAGCTTTGTAGTAAGATTTCCAATGAGACAGAACCCACCTTATCTCTAGGCAGTTCATTTCACTTCTAAATATCTGCAACTTTTAGGAAGTTTTTCTCACATTGATTTAAGTTAGTATCTTAGCAACTGTTACTCATTGTGCTTAGTTGGGCCCAACTAGTATTTGAAGACACTGATCATGATCCCTTTGTGTCTTTTCAAGGTTTGAGTATTTCTGGTTCCTCCAAATAATCAGTTTGAGGTGTTTCATCATTCTGGTCCCACTCTTAGTGGATATTCTCCAGCTTTTCAATGTTCTACCTAAAATTGTTACATGAAACTGAACTCACTACCCCAATGTGGCCTGTTAGGACAGGAAACAGGTACACTCTTGTGTAGGGAAGAGGACAAGCACTTATTAAGCACCTACTATGTACCAGACACCTTGCTAAGCACTTTACAAATGTTTTATTTAATCCTCACAACAACCTTTATTTAATATTTAATATATCCATTTTACAGTTGAGGAAGCTGAGGAAGACTGAAGTAATGGTTATCCACTGTGTCACCGAGATGTCTAGCAGGATGAAGAGTACAGAATGACACCTACTTTGCAAGCCTGGGTGACTGAGAAATTATTATTAAATCATGAATTACTGGATCCAGGTTTTTCCCCTGTCTATATCTTCATTCTCTACTAGGCCAAGCCAGACTCTTAAGGAGTCTTAACTGTCTCCTTGTTCAAACCCCACCCAAGTAGGAAGTCTATTGTGTTCCATTCTGGTTTGTAAGGATAGATTCTTGTCTTGATTGCCCAAGGTTGGGGGTGATTTCGAAGTATAAATGATATAATCAAAGTAACTTTAGAACAGGTCCACCTCTCATTATAATATTCATTCTCTCCTTACTTATTAACCAATCAGAGTCATTGCCACTCTCAGGAACATCCACTCTTCCATATAAGCTTGAATGGGTTACGTGAGTAATCTTTGGTATTCAAAAGTGTCACTGACCCTTTTTATTAATTGTTACTGGGATGATTAATAAAATGATTAATTACCCAGAAACTGTCTCTTTAACTTTTTATACATCACAATGACTGAAAAGATTGTGGTCAACTTAACAGTAAGGAGCACTTGTAAATTAACCCGATATGATCCCCAGCATCAAAATGTCCATTCTATACTAATTCTGTCTAGACTAAGGACTCTTAATCTTTGGTAGCCTAGTGAAGTCTATGTGCCCCTAATCAGAATCAAGTTTTTACTGCATACAACAAAACATATAGGAGTACAAAGGAAACCCAATTATATTGAAATAGCAACCAAAATCACAACATGCACATGCACACACACACGCACACGCACACACACACACATACAAATCATAGACTCTAGGTTAAAAACCCCAGCTTTACGTTGAATTTGTTTTCAGTGTTGGGTCAGAAATCTCTGTTGCCTGTATTCCCACTCAGGCATATATGACAGGAATATCTATGTCACTAGGAATAGGAAGCTCCCATTCTCTGGAAATCCTTATAGTTGGAAAACATTCTTTAAAATATACCTCAGTGTTTGGAGTGTGGCATAAAACCTTGAGCATGGGGTCTGCTGATATACTTTAAAGGCAAATGGTCAGGTTATTTAAGGATGACATAATATTCTTCAGTTAAATCGCTCTACCCTTTTAAACCAAGTCCATGGGATAACTAGACATAGACTACTAAGGCCCCAAGGCTTTGACCAGAACCTCTGCATGCACTGACATCTGGCATGTTTTCATTTATGCTACATATTAAACACTCACTCTGATCACTGGTGATATCAATAGACAAATTCTTTTATCTAGGTCTCTCCTAGATTCCTCACCAGGAGAGTATCATAATGTACCTGTTGGACCTATTCTTAGTTACTACTCTTTGCTTGGCAATACAAAGTTTGGAATAAGGGATGGAAGGAATGAGATATGGAATCAGTAGTTTAGAATACAAAGGTCACCTGCCAACAATAGGAGCCCAGTCAGATGATGAGTCAAACTTCAGAGTCAGTGAGGTCAGCTTTTTTCCACGAATTTCTCCAATTACTCTCAGAAGTGACAGAACAGGAGAAGAAAATTTGAATGATTATAGTTGGGGATGAAAATTGGCAATGCAGAAATGTTGGAAGGTAAGGGAATAAAAGGGATTCCAAGGAAATAAGTTGTTATTGAGGTCGTTCAGTCATTTTTCAGTCATGTCCAACTCTTCATGACCCCGTTGGGGGTTTTCTTGGCAGAGATACTGGAGTGGTTTGCCATTTTCTTCTCTAGCTCCTTTTACAGGTAAGACAACTGAAACAGAGCTAAGTGACTTGTCAAGCTAGTTGGTGTCTGAGGCAAGGTTTGAGCTCCCAGATATGACTCTTCCTGAATCCAGACACAGGAGTCTATCCACTGTGCCATTTAGGTATGGAAATATTAAGTAGAATCAAGGTTAGATATGGAGGCAAGTGAAGTCAAAGTGGAAGAGATCAAATAAGAGATTGGAGGTGGGTTGAGCAACTGAAAGTCATAGTAATAATTAAGGGTAGGTTGATTAGAAGAGAGTGGGAGGGGTGGAAGAATATGAAGTTGTGGTGAGTCAGTCAGTCAGTCAACAAGTATTTATTAAGAGCTTATTGTATGCCAGTACCTGTGCTAAGAGCTGGGAATTCAAAGAAATGCAAAAGCAATCCCTGTCCCTCAAGAAGCTCACATTCAAGTTGGGAGATGACATCTAAGTAACTAGGCACAAGTGAAATTTATGGAAAGGAATTTATGAAAAGGAATTTTAGAGAGAAAGATGCTAGCAGTTAATGGCACCAAGAATGGTATTTCAGACACAAAGAATCCTGGAGATGAGAAAGTTAGGCTTAATGTGTGTCCAAGATAGTATGTATCTGATGCAGTATGGGGAAAGAGATCTTTCAAAATGATTTGACTGGGGGAATAAGAACTCAGCTTACTAGATACATCATTCACATGAATACTGAAGAGCTAAGCAGAGCAGTCACTGAAAAGGTCAACATATATAATTTAGACAAATTCAATACTAACTAGCATTTAATAGGACATTGTTTTCAGAGTATTCTGCATGCATTATCTTTTCTGAAACTGACAAAAACCTTGTGAAAATTAGGAAACTGAGGCACACAGAAGTTAAGTGACTTGTCTAAGGCTATTGGGATAGTAAGCTATTGAGCAGAATTTAAACTTTTGGCTTTCCAAACTCCAGGTCTGATACTCTACCCGCCATCAAGGTGTTTCTAAATTCTCACCTCCCATTATAACCTCAAGAGGAGAAAAATAATTAAGAAGCAGTGGAAAATGAGTAATCTGGAAATGGCAATGAGTATCAGGGACTCTCTCCACCTTTCTTTCTAGTCTTAAAATTTTGAAGAGTAGAAAAGAAAAGGGATTGAATGCTCTTAAAAAAAGGTGCAAGTGTGTAATTGTGAAAGACACCTTCATACACAGGAGGGACTGCTATACAGGTTCTTAGATCTGCTTTTCTAAAAGGAAAGCAACTTTTGAGGGATCAACAATCATTTTAATCAAACACATATATCACTCACTTAGTTCAGGGAAAAATGTCAGCACCCTGAACTTCAGAGAAAATACAAAGAGAGAAATAAAGACCAACAGACAGGGCTTTCAACTGTCTGACCATAAGCAATACATACAACAGAGATCAACAGACAGATCCCAACTGTCTGACTATTACATACACACACAGTTATCAACATCTGGGTTTTCAAAGTTGGGGGGAGGGGGATTCCTTAATGGCTACCCAGAGTCTCATTTGGCCAAACAAACACTTTAAATGAGTAAGCCCCAAACAAAACCTTACCTCAGAGTATATATACACTTTTCAGAGCCAGAGGACATCACAGCCCTTGAGAGCCAGTGCCTTATTAGAAATTAACAAAAGACACCGAATTTCCTACAAAACAAATCTCCCCTAATCAAGCTTCCCTAAATGGGCATGCCCATTAATGGGTGAGGAAGACCTTAACTCTCATTAACATAATCAACATTATAAAGGGTTGTAATCACTTGTACAATATTACACTTGTCTCTCTAGGACTACAAAAAACTTAGACCCAAAGCTTTAGGTTATATCCTGTTAAGGCACAAACTCAGTTCTCACGGGAACCATCTCAGGTCAGGTAAAGGTGAGGGCTTCTTGAAACCACCGAGCTCTCAGGAGGCCCTCCAGAGAATAGCTGGGAATTGAGGGAGTGAGACACAAGTTATCTTGTTTTCTACCTCTTCTCAGTGGGAACTTGCTGGGGAGAACATCCCACCATTGAGATTGGTCTGTGGTCTGAGCACACCTTTTGTTAATTGGCTAAGGGGCTGAGAGCATACACGGTCCACAAGCAAACTATGCAGCTGGGAGAGCTTAAATGGGTACAGGAAAGCCTGAGAGGGGGGTTTCCTTTCTCCTTGGGAAGGAGAAGGGGGTTCCCGCGGGGAGAACTCGCCCCACATGCTGACATGTAGCTTGTATCCAGAATAAAGCCTACACCTCTGCTTCTCTCTGGCAGTCTCTTCTCTCATATGTTTATCTGGCTGATCACCAAAGACCTGAGATAGGTAAGAGGTCCCGGCCATCCACGGCATTAGGCCAGACAATATCCAAATTTGCAAAATGATGGGGCTTAATTGTTACGGGTTTTTCTTACTATTATTATGCAAAAGGAGCTCCCTAGCACAGAAATGTAAAGAAACACAATATCTTGGATTCTATCCATATTTCTTGCCATTCTTCATGAAATTTATTATTATTTTGGGGCCACTCATTCCTCCCTTTATAACTGGCTAAGTGACTAGACATGAAGCTGAACATATTGTCAGACTTTGCAGACGTGTTAAGGCAAATGTTCAGTGACCATTTAAATGAAAACAGACATGTTTGTCTGATGTTTTTAATACTGATTCATCTCACATGTATAACTAAAAATTTAATTTTAAGCAGTCCTGTTGAAATAATACAAATATGATTTTTTACGTAAAGCTCTACAATCATGAGACAAGATGGATAAAATTTGGCTGTGTTATCATTTCTCTACTGCTACTAATTAAAGGTGGGGGAAACTATATTTATCCTTTCGAGCAGGCGACAAGCCAACTCCTTTTTTGCAGTCACACCAATATAATCAATGGTTCCATCTAGCCAACAACACTATTATTCCTGTGTCTCACCAATATGTTTCAACTGGCACAGAATGCAATCCCTATTCTCATTAGAAAACAGGATGGCAAAGGTACTAGTTACAAAGGCATGCATTCATCTGTTTACTCATCTAATACTATACCTCATGAGAAATCCTATCCCTGATCTTGAATACACTCAATAAAATAGCAACTACCTGAGTATTTCTATTTTTTACATACCCCAGCTGAGATGAATGGAAGAAGTTTGCATGCCTGGAGGCCAGACCTGAACATTTTCCAAAGACAAATAACATTTTAGCCTAAGGAGTCTGTGGGTAATCCCCCTTCAACAAACTATCCTTGCTCCCCTGCCAGCAGTGAAATTCAATCCTTCTGGAAGGAAGCTAAGCTTGAAACTGAAACTAAGCTAATGAAAGAAAAATTGAAAAATACAACTCTTTAAACCCATCTCACCTTGGTAGGTGTACCAAGTGACCTTGCTTCTAATATCATATTCTAATACTATATTCACAATCATTATAAAACTGGAAATGTAATGAAATGATTAAATCATAAGATTTAAACTTATGATCTAGAGATGGGAAGGGACTTTGAAATTTATGTGGTTCAACCTCCTCATATCACATGTGAAGAAACTGAGTCCCAGGGGATTAAGTGACAAGCTCAGGGTTATACTCAAATGGAGGTGATCTCATGGATTCAGATGTTTCCTCTAATGTTAAAAAAATCTATCTGTGTTTTCCATTTTATGGAATTCTTGTTGTCCTCCCATAATTTCACTAGGAGTCCTTCCAACATGCTGATTTCTTGATTTCTCAAAGGTACTAGTGGAACACACTGACTGCATCTGTCATCGCTTGAACTTACAATGTGACCATGGCATTATTTTGTCCAACTCTCATGAAATTCCTCCATGATGTCTTTTACTCTAGTTTTTTGGATTTCTTCATTGGAGGTGCTGTAATTAAAATAATGCCAATGGAAAGAGTTAGCTACCCATGGGTACTACCCCTACAACTTGAACTCTGCATTGGATTTCTTTCATCCTTTTATCAAACACCTTTGGCAAAAACCTAAGAGATACACAGAATAAATACAAAGGGCTTTATTTGGGGATAGGCACTACCAGTTAGGAGAATGGAGAAAGATCTTGAGTGAGGGGAACTTGAACTGAACCTTGAAGGAAAATTGGGGTTCCAAAAGAGAAATGCAAGGTGGGATAACAAGCCAGGGATGAGTAACAGCTTTAGCAAAGACACATAAGCAAGAGATGGAATGCCATGCATGAAGAACAAGTTGGTCAATTTCACTGGAGTATAGAATGCCTAAGTAACCAAGACAGTTAATGATACATTCCATACAAATTGCTACTCTGCACTGGTTGAGTGATTTCCATACAAAGATATCCACCTAAAATTGAAAATAAGTCCAAAGCAAAGCAATCAGTTAATCAGTGACTAAATAAATGAAAATATCCCCCCAAAAGCCATAAGAGTAATAGAAATAGTATGCTTACTAAAATAAAACTTTTCTTGTAAAAAGAAATCAAATATTGGTCAAGAAAGCAAGATAAAAATTTCAATATTCTTTCCAACAACAGACTATTTGCCTCCTAAGTGAGGGGAAGAATCAATAACAGAATCCCTTATCTTGATTTTATTAGTCTTATGAAATTTTATTTTGGTTAAATTTGACAAGACATTTCACATCTGACTTCAAAGTTATTAAATGTTATTTTTATTTTGAAATGAAGCATTATAAAATGTCTTTAATTGATAAAATATTAGTTAGAAAATACTCAGATTTTAAAATTCAAAAATTATACTTTGATAGAGTCATGACTCCGTTAGTAAGTGTACTCCTACTGCTATCAGTTGCAGCCCTTCTGATTCTATGGTATTCCTGTTCATGCTTTCACATAAATCCTCCATAAAGGATTTTGACAATTTTCCTGCTGGCTTTCTTGTCATCCTTTTAGTTTCTCATGGGTTATTACTTGGACTGTCCATTTCTCAGTCTCTGTACAATACTTCTCTGTGTTCTTTCTAGTCATGCTTATTCTCAGTAATGTCTTTTATGCCACACCTAACATAGAAGTCATACTTTGTAACACTGTGCAACCTTCTCATAACCAAAGAAACTTAGAGTCTAAGAGTGTTGGAAAAGACTTCAGAGTTCATTCAATTGCTGACTAGTGGTCATCAAGTTTCTACTAGGAGTCATATAGTAAGGTAGACCTCAATACTTCTGGACACAAGCAGTCCTCTAGCCTATGCTTGAAGATCTCAAGTGAGAGAGAACTTACTATTTATGGAGGCATATCATTACCATCATTATCAATAGACACATCTTATATTATTAGAAAGGAGTTTGTTTGCTCTACTTTTGTTTGAGGTTTTTTTCCCTGACAAAAATATCTAAATCTTTCTACCTTTCATTCATTCTCCTATGGGGCCAAGAAGAAGAAGTGTCATGCTTTTTACTACAAATCAACCCTTCAAATACTTGAAGATAGTTATCATTCCCTTCCTCCACCCCTTAAACATTCTTTTCTATAGGATAAACAACCTCATTCCCTTCAATAGTTCCAAATACGGCATGGTCCTCTGTACTGTCACTAACTGATTTTTTTCCCATTCAGTACATACTCTATCTTGTCTATCTCTTTCTTAAATGTGGTGACTAAATCTAAACACAAAACTACAGATGTGATCTCATCAGGTCAGAGTTCTTTGGAGAAAAAAAAAAAACCTGTGAATGGGACTTCTGGGACACAAGATGGCATTGTAAGGAATAAATCATTATCAGTTTCTCATATTCACCACAGAGCAACCACAAAATAGCACACTAGAACAGTGGAGCCAGCCGAATGATGGAGTGGAGCAATCTTTTAGCCCAGGAAACTTGGAGAAGTGACAAGAAAGGTCCATCTCATTGGGGTAAAAAGGGAAGCACATCCAGGACAGGAAGGGTCCTAGAGAGCGAGTAGGAAGCCCTGCCTCAGCAAATCAGTGGGAGATCCTGAGCCCCAGTGTGGTGAAGCAGGCAAACACCAGGCAAACACCAACACCAGGAGAACATTGCACACAGTTACAGCAATACTGCATGATGACCAGCTTTGATAGACTTAGCTCTTCTCAGCAATGCAATGGCAATGATCTATGACAATTCTAAGGGACTCATGATGGAAAATGCAGTCTATATCCAGAGAAAGAACTATGGAGGCTGAATGTAGATCAAATTTTACTATTTTCCCTTTCGTTTTGTTTTTTTCTTTCTTGTAGTTTTTCCCTTTTGTTCTGAATGTTCTTTCACAACATGACCAATGTGGAAATATATTTAATATAATCATATATGTATAGTTTATATGGGATTGCATGCCACCTTGGGGAGGTTTGGGTAGTGGAGAAAAAAATTTGGAACTCAAAATCTTGTGAAAGTGAATTCTGAAAATTATCTTTACATATATTTGGAAAAGATAAATTACTATTAAGTGGGGAAAAAACTGTTAGTTCAAGAGGGGGAAAATACTGGTAAAGAAAAGCTCCTAATTCCTTAGTTATTAGGCCTCTAAATGTGGACTGAGGTGGCATTGACTTTTCTGGTTCCCATGATACACTATTGACTCACATTTAGTTTAACTAAAATCCTCATATGGTATATACACAAAATATTGTCTAGCTACATGTCATTGATACTGTGCTTGAGAACTTGATTTTTTAAAATCCAATCCTTATCAATACCCTCTCAACTTCCTCAGTTGCCTCTCCTCTTTGATTAGAGGGCTGGAGGGAGAAAGAAATAAACTCCTCCCAAAGCCTTCTTTCTTTCCAAAGCTCAGAATTTGCCAGGCTAACTTTCCATTTTCCATTAGTGTCTCTAGTTAGTTTCCATTCCATGGAATATTATGCCTCCTCTCTTGGTCAGCCTTGGTGGTTCCCTTGTCCTTTTCATTTTCTTGTTACATATTATCATCTGCTATTAGATTGGAAGATCCCTGAGGGGAGGAACTGTCTTTCTTTTTCTTATTCCTATCCTCAGTGCTTAGAAGAGTATCTTGCACATAGTAGGCATTTAATACATGTATATTATCCAATTGAATTTATTATTTGCATTGGTTCTATGATCTGACTTAAAAATATCTTTGTACTGACACTGAATATGATCTTCACTTTGAATAGGATAGGAAACAAAACTGAACCATTTGGGCCATCATTCTAGCTTACTGATAATGTTGATTCCAGTACAGCTTAAATACTTCCATTTTTAAACTGTCCTTTCTTAGGCATTGTGTTTTTCTGTCCTCTGGAGGTTGTTATCTAACTGTAGAAGCTACCTTAATCCCCCTTAGGTGACCCTTAAGTCAACCTCCTTGCAACATTCTGCTCTTTTACTTTTACTTCAAACCACAAGATATCCCCTATTTAACACTCAGTGAAGTCTTGATCACAATTGAGGGACCCAACACATCATATTTCTGATCTCTTTTTTTCAGATGTATAATAGCATTCATAGTACTGGAGCAGGTTTTAGCAGTTATCCATATGCCATCTCTCAAATTGATCAGTTTGCTTAATTTGGCTTTGAGTAAATTTTGCCTGCCAATCAGAGAACTGTTTCCTTCCCATCCCCCACAACAATCTTTTTCATCCCTGACTCTGTTCTCCAATATGTTTAATATTCCTCCAAGCTTTGTGGACCTACAAATATAATAGGTATGATATCTATGCCTTGATCCAAGACAGTGAGGGAAAAGTGCTTAACAGAGCAGGAATAAACACAGATTACTGTGACAACATACTGAAGATTTGGGTTCAAACTGACATCCCTCATTATTGAAAGTTCTTCAGGTTAAATCACCAATTCAGTTCTAGATCTACCTTTATTATTTAGCCCAAATTCCTCAATCTTGTTTAAAAGCATAGAGATATTTTTTTTAAATACTTTATTAAAATATGGAGAAACTAATTTGGTTACCCTGTTGAAAAAAGAATTAAAGTTAGTTTGAAATAATCTGTTCTTGGTTTATGATACTGGTTTTAGTGATGAAACTCTCCCTTTCTTTTTCTTTCTGTTGATGACCCTTGAATTTCCTTGAGATATGAATTTATGTCCTCACATTTTATTTGTTTGTTTGCCCTGTCCTTCAGTCTTCTTTTCCCCTAACCATCTAGAAATGGGATCCAAATTCTTCCCTCCTCAATCCTAATAATTAGTTTAAATAATATTCTTAGGCAGTACTATTTTCCTAAATGTTTCCTTAATTTTTTTCTCCTTATTACTGCATTTTTCATTCTATTCTGTTCACCATATCATAGTCTATAATCTTAGCTCTCTCTTATTTTCTCTAAATCCCTCAGGAAGATACAGTTTTTGAGGTATGAAATTTAAACTCCTTTATCCCATTTCCATCTTTCACTAACCTCACAATAATTTGAGAACTATCACTTCATGAGGAAAGCCATGTTGAATGAGAGTTGTATGGTGGGAATAAATCTGTGTCCTAATAGGCTCAGTCCTATTCCATGTCCTGATCATGGTTTATAATTCCTGAGGGGGCTTATCTTTAGTTTTATGTTCCTCCTAGTATTATGGGAACTGACTGCCTTTCGGGAGTTATATTTCCTCTCCTTGAAGTCCTAGAAATTACAAAGAAAGTTGTTTTATAATATTCAAATTCCCCAACGAAGAAACACATTATTTATACTTTCTTCCACATCCTTTTAGAACTCTTTCATGTCTCCTTCAGCATTGATAAAAATCAGTCCTATACCTCTTCTATCAAAGTCTCTTCATCCATAGGTTTTATCTTATTATTTTACAATTTCAACTCTTTTTGAGAATGTAAATCAATTATTCTTCATTATTTACCTACAGACTTGGTAGGGGCACATAACCAGTTTCATTTTGCTTCTAATTCCCATCCTCTCATTCATACAACTTCCCAAAATTCTCTCTTCCATTAGTGGTTTTGTTTCATCTTTGTTCTTATTGAAACACTTATTCTATGTGTTTTGGACTTTAAAAAAATACTAAATTTTCTTTCTGTTTTTATGATTCTCACTGTGGATTTGTCTGCTTGGGAAATAAGTTTATACCCAATCATTCTTTTTTAGATATTTTGTCTTTCAGCCTTTTTCTTATATTTCCAGTAGCCTGTTGCTAACTATTAGGCACTGTGCTATTCTCAGGTTATATAATGTACAGTTTTTCCCTGCACAGACTCTAAAGGTTGGATGTCCCCAAGCTCAAGTGGAGAGGTGTAAGGGCCCAAATGGATTTCTTTTCAAAGTAAACACCATAGCGAGAGGGCTTACACTAGCTAGGCTTCTAGTCTTTTTTTTCCTGGCCGCAGAAGCCCCTTCCCCTTTAGCTATTTTGCTATTGCCAAATTTTTGGCCTCCACATTGAGAGAAATGATTATTTTTCCTTCATATTAATAATCAATTACTGAATTAGGAAGGGAATTTTTTCAGAAGGTATGGAAGGTCTCTGAAGGACATTGTTGATATTTAGATTGGATTAACTTTCTTAAAAATTTTGTTCAGACTCCATGGAGGTGGGGAAGCCCTTTGAGTTCTACTCATGTTTGGTTGGGGATAAATTCTTTGATTAGATTGCACAAGGCTGGGTAATTTAGAAGTATATCTCCCCAGGCCTTCATTAGAATGATTCCACCTCTCATTGTAATATTCATTCTTCTCATTAATGGTTAACCAATCAGAGTTGATTGTGACCATCAGGAACACCTACTCCTCCAAGGGCATGTAAACTGTGAGCCCACCACCATGATTCCTCTTTGACATTGGAAAGTGCCACTGAACTCTTTTATTAGTAAAATGCTAGCATCATTAACAGAAAGGATTAATTACCCAGAAATTATATCTGTTGAACTTGTAAAATGTCTCTAGTTCAGCATTTGGTTGAATGGACACAGTCTGGCTCTCCAGTGTCCCACTAAGGAAAGAACATTTGTCTAATCTTGGCTATTTTTCACAAAGGGTTAAGAGAATTTGAGGGGAGAGAGAGAGAGCATGTGGAAAAGAGTTCTGTTATGGTATAAAAAATCTAGTTTTGCTGACAACAATTTAAGTGAAATAGGTGAACATATACAAAATTATAAATTGCCAAGATTAACAGAAGAAGAAATAGAATACTAAAATCATTCTATTTTATTGAAAAACAATTTTTGAATAAACCATCAATGAGCTCCCTAAGAAAAAATCCCCAAGACTAGATGGATTCAAAAGTGAATTCTATGAAACATACAAAGAACCATTAATGCAATACTGTAGAAACTATTTGGAAAAATAAGCAAAGAAGATATCCTTCCCAATTCCTTTTAAGACACAAATATGATACCACTACCTAAACAAAGAAAAGGAAAAAAGAGAAGAAAACCTATAGAACAATTTCCCTAATCAATACAGATGCATTTAAAAAAAATAAAAATTCCAGCAACAAGATTACAGCAATGTAACACAAAGATCATACATTGCAAGCAGGTAGAGTTCATACCAAAAATGCAAATTTGATTCAATATTACAGAAATTAACTGCATAACTGACTGTATCAATAACAAAATATCAATAACCAACAAAAATCATATGATTATCTCGATAGATGAAGAAAAGGCTTTTGACGATTACAATACCCATTTCTATTAAAAACACTTGAAATCCAAGAAGCAAATGGAACATTCCTGAAAATGATATGCCCAGAGGGTTAGAAAACTGCATACACTTTGACTCAATACCACTATTAGCTCTGTATCCCAAAGAGATTTTTTAAAAAATGGAAAAATTAGATATTTACACAAAATATTTATAGAAACGCTTTTTAGTGGTGGCAAAGAATTGGAAATTGAGGGGATGCCCATCAATTGTGGTATAGCTGAACAAGTTGTGGTATATGACTGTAATGGAATACTATTGTGCTGTAGGAAATTACAGGCAGAATATTTTTAGAAAAATCTGGAAAAGACTTACATGAACTGATGCATAGTTAAGTGAGCAGAACCAGTAACAACACAGTAACACAGTACACAGTAACAACAATATTATAAGATGATCAGCTGTGAATGATTTAACTATTCTCAGCAACACAATGATCTAAGACAATTCCAAAGGACTCATGATGACAAATGCTATCCACCTCCTGAGAAAAATAACTAATGAAGTAATACATAAAATCTTATATAAAAATTATTGATAGAAGATGGGGTTTACCAAGTGTAGAGGCTTCAAGACTGACTGGCTTCTGACCTCATTTTCCCTCTCCTTTTCCACTCTCCCCTCAGTTGCAGAGCCTGGATGTGGAGGTGTTTGATTTGGGAAGGAAGGAGAAAGAGGGTAATGCTCTATGTGTGGGAGGGACTAAGGACTAAGGAATGCCAGGAGGTTGTAAAATCCAACACCTGAGTTAAACGTCCATGGGGATTTGTGGATAAGGAAAAGGGTCCCTGAGGAACCTATGAGTTTCCTGATAGGGGTTGCTCGGCTTCAGGGAACTTGGAGCAAAAGGTCCAGTTCTGGTTGTATGGACCAAGAACTTGGGGGTTTGAGAGAAGAGATTCATCTGCTTGCCTAGGGGTGTGAGCTTCAAGGTGCCCAGGGCCTAGGGCTGTTGCCAGCAGGGTTCCCACTGTGGCTTCTGTGCCTCCCCCCTAGTTCCTTTCACCAGGTGGGGGAGGTTAACTCACATTCCCTACCATTCTTCTAACTTTTCCACCACAGCCTTAGCTCAGTCAGAGCCAGGATGACAGGGTTAAGGATCTTAATGGTTCTCACCTTTCACTGTATCCTCAGCTCAATCAGACACAGGATGACAGGGAGAAGGTAGTGTAGCCCTAGCCTGGAAGAGCTGGGACCATAGGGAGGAGAATCTTAGTGGTTCTAACTTTTTTACTGTGACCTGTATTGGTCAGAGCTGAACCACAGGGAGAAATCAATGAAGCCCTAGCCTTGTCAGAGGTCAGAGCACAAGGAGGAGAGTCTTAGTGGGGCTTTTTGGACTTTTACTCAGGTAAGCTTCACTTTTTTGTCTACTCTTTAAAACTTCTTTAAAAATGAGAGCTTTGAACCTGCCAGTCAAGGTGTATGGAACTCTCGAAAAGATCCAGTGACATCTAGTCCCCTCTTCCTCATGCTGGAGAGCTCAATGTTTCATCTCTGAGGTGTCTCTTTTTCAGTTCTATGCATTTTCCCAATTTATGTTAGTGCCAAATGGTAACCAGAATGAATTCAATTACCTGGATCTACATTGCAAATGATATTACATAATTCTCTCTCTGTGACCCAGGAAAAGGTTAAGTGCTAGTACTATTCCAAAGTGTGGCTTTGAAACCTGCTGCTCTTTGATCAATAAAGTGACCCCTTTTCTTAGATAGATCTAAAGGGAGAAGTTTCCCTTTCCTCTTTTTTACCATCTGTCTCCCCACCTCCAGAATTTGGCTGGAGTCCAAGGAAGTAGAGAGAGAGAGAGAGAGAGAGAGAGATTTTTTTTTCCAACAACCTTTCTTTAAGAGACCATCAATCTTTCTAGTTTAGGTATAGTTGCGTGTTTTGGTTTTTTTGACGTTTTGGGGGGCTGCCTGCATTTTGAATCTTACAAAGTGGCAGACTCAGAGATTTTTACACAGACACAGAGCAGACAAATACAAATAGAAAGCACAGACAGTGATAACTTTCCTTAGTCTTCCAGATTATACAGGGAGCAGGACCTTTTACAGTTTAGTAGTCCTGCAAGATGAAGTTGGGACTGAATGCCAGTAAGTAGAAGGAAATCCTCACTATAGCCACATTCGTCTGTTCAGTGGTGTTCCACTGAAGGATGAAGAAGAAAAGAAAAGAAAAAAGAAAAAAATTGTGAAATTCCCAAACAGAGCACTCTCTGTCTAAAAGGAATTTTGGCAGTCGCAACGGCCTTGGGTATTAGGGCCCAAGCAATTCAGTCAAGCCTTCATAAATTCTTGAAGGACCTCCCACCTAAGAGAAGGGAAATAGATGGACTTACCTTTGGATTAGAGGGGGTCAGATTCAGAGACTATGCTCCACATGGAGAGGGAGGTCAGAGTCTGAGACTAGAGCCCACCCAGGGATGCCAAAAACTGTTGAGGTTTAAGCCCAGGGATATCAAAAAACTGTTGAGGTTTCATGATGTATTGTGGTGGAGCTGTCTCAAAGAATGCAGTCAGACCACCTCTAATCCAAGTATAGGCATTTATTGAGACTATTGCCTCCCATGAAACAGGCAAAGTTCCAAGAGGAACCAACAACTTCAGAGAAAACAAGATGGATTTTATAGGGTACAGATACAATTACATAACAGAAATTTATATCAAATATAGGAATATGATTAATGTTAAAAAGGCAGGAGGAGTTTATTAATAGATTAGGTAATGGAAAAGCACCATTTATGGTTTGATGTTTAAACATTCTGGCCATGCTGCCCTCCAATTGGCTAGCTATTGTGGTCCTGTCTGGTCAAGAGAGATAGTTAGATATTGTGATCCTGTCTTGGGCTGGATGGATGATATGATTGACTACAAGAACATTCCTGTTCCTGTGGGAATGGGTCTAAGGGTCATGACTGGGTAGAGGCAGTGACTGAGTTCTCACACCTGCTGTTTCAATGAGACCTATGAGTTTCGGGGACACACCTGAACAACTATTGTTCTAGTGAGCAGTGAGGTATATATGAAGAAGTTAGGACATTGTGGGGGAGGTGGAGCTAGGTAGGTACAGAGTTTCCTATTGAGAAGTTAATGAAGTTAAACTATTGGGACTAGGGGCAGCTCTATTAGGACTCCATCAGATTGAAGCATACTATTTTTCACTTTATTTGTTATGGTTTTTTATCTGTGTTTACTTTTACAACATAACTAACATGGAAATGTGTTTTATATGATTGTACATGTATTACCTATAGCAGATTACTTGCCATCTCAGGGAGGGCAGAAGGGAGCAGAAGGGAAAGTGGGAGAGAATTTGGAACTTAAATTTGGAACTTAAATTACTTAAATGTAATTGGAAAAAATGAAATATTCTGTTTTTAAATATCATCTAGTTTTCTATGTCTCAATTTTCTAAGTAAACACAGTATTTTGGACTGGTGACAGCTCTGAAGATAACAGAGATCATGGACAGCAACCACTAAAAAGACACCACATGCAGTCTGCAAAGACAGAAATGAAAGTTGATACTTAATGTACTACTTAGGCCATATATTGTGTGATGTAGCTCTTATTAACAAACAAGAGAGAAACCAAATCAAGAAATCCTTTATGAGACCATGGGCATAAACAACCCCTGCAAGCTGAGGTCAGATTGAAAATCTGTAATTTCATCCATAACCTTTCTATTTGCCTCTGAGACTTGGAACTACTCTATATGACTATTAAAAAACTAATACAATCTTAGGCTGCCTGGTGGCTAGGAAAAAGACATAATTGTCCTATACTCTACCCAAGTCAGACCATATATAAATTATGGTGCTCAGTTCTGGCCACCAACTGTAGGAAAGACACCAACTCTAGGAAACACAAGGATATCTAAAAGAAATCAACCAAGATGGTGAAAGGTCTCTAGAATATTTTATGTGAGATTGGATTTTTTAGAGAACTGAGAAGTCTGGGCCTAGGGGGACTTTAGAAGGGACCCTGTCATTGTCTTCAAGCATTTAAAAGACTATCAAATGGAAGAGGTACTGTTCTGTTTGACTCCACTGGATCAAAATAGAGAAAATGGATAAATGGTGCAAAGAAATACATTTAGACTTGAGATAAGGAAAATTTTCAAACAATGGAAGCTATTCCAGAGTGGATTGGGCTGTCTTGGAACAATAGCAGTTTCTTCCTTATGGAATGTCTTCAAGCAAAGGCTGGATGACCACTTGTCAGTTAAAGTATGATATAGCAGAACATCTGGTTCAAGGATCAGTTAGATTAGATGGTCTCTGGTATCCCCTTCAACTCGGAGATTTTTTTTTAATTTTTAAAATTTTATTTTTAATTTATTTAATAAAAATTATGGAATGAAACAAGCTGGGTTTTCTTTTTGTTTTCTTCTTTAACCTGGATTATTATACATAATACAATAAAAAAAGATGATTGCAAATGAAACTGAAAATCTACTATGTAAAACTTTCTTTTCCTTTCAGATGTACAATAAAATTGTCATGTAAATTTTTCCCTTTTTTTCTTCCATCCTCCCTCTCTAGAGATGGCTACCATTAGGCACAAATAGGTGTATGAATGTGTGTGTGTGTGTGTATGTGTAAAATTATTCTGTACATATTTGTATGGATACAGATCTCTGGATATAGATAGTATCTTTCTTCATATGTCCTTTGTAGTTAATTTGGGTATTTATAATAGACAAAGTAACTTCTCTCAAAGTCATTCTTAAAACAATATTGCTGTAACTAACTGTATACAGTGTTTTCTTGGTTCTGCTCATTTCACTCTTCATTACTTTGTGCAAGTCTTCCAATGTTTTTCTAAAATCATTGAGCTCATAATTTCTTATAGCACAGTAATATTCCATCACAATAATATGCCTCAACTCGT
Source organism: Notamacropus eugenii (assembly GCF_028372415.1). Lineage (NCBI taxonomy): Eukaryota > Metazoa > Chordata > Mammalia > Diprotodontia > Macropodidae > Notamacropus > Notamacropus eugenii. Next base: position 259,429,073 of record NC_092873.1, read on the forward strand.
GCAGTCATTCCCCAAATGATAGCCATCCCTGCAATTTCCAGTTCTTTGACACCACAAAGAGAGCTGCTATAAACATTCTAGAAGATTACATGATTCTGGAACTCCACTTCTTCTGAGCAGAGCACATGTAGACAAATGGTTAAGAACAAGATGTCCACTTAATTGTTCTATAGTGAGTAGAAGTGAAGTTGACAATCTCAAGCAGAATTCAATGGATATTGCTCTCAAGCAATGGGATAAGACTCTGGAAGGTTAGGATACCATAGAAGCTGACACACCAACTTGAAACATAATTCTAAGGAAAGGAGTGGATGTTCTTGAACAAAGAAAAGAGAAACAAATAAGAACAAGCCTTCTCTGAGATTCATTTCTGAGCAATTGTAGTACCCTAGTGATGAATCTGGACACACAAATTGCAATCACTATCAGTCACACTTTGCATAAAATAGAATGTCAGTGTTATGTATAGGGCATCTCAAACCAATAACAAGTTGGATTCATTTCAGTTAAATTCAGAATATACTTGTTAGGGAACCCAGCTTTTGGAAGTAGATGAGTTTAAGAAATGCTCCTGTTAAATACAGGACCATTCTACACTGGCTGATACTTTATGTATTTGCCTTTTCATGTTTACATCTTCCCAGAGAGCAGAAAAGGAATGTTAATTTAAAATTGTGAGAAAAAGTAAAGTGGACAGCAATGAGTAGCAATTATAATATAACCCTGTAAAAAAGATTAAATACCCAGCTTCTCTCTGTCATAATGATTGACTCTGGATGGTCATTGTTAAACAGTTAGAGTCCATGTCCTTGAAAAGCTTATATTCTAAGGTCAAAAAGGTCAGAGTTTCTCTGTGATACAAAGAAAAGAAGCTAAATCATTGAACGCGGAGAAGTTGGGTAGTGCAGCTTTGGGGATTTTACAAGCAATTAAAAAAAGATTCAATTACTCTACAATGAGACCTGTAAGTACAATGTTCTCATCCTTTTCTACTTTTATTCAGCACATCACTGCTCTGTTTTACCTTCAGTGCTAATTATGACCTGAATTTATATTCAGATTTGATGAATTTTTATTAAGCACCTACTTCATGAAAAGTCTTGTGCTAGGCACTGGGTGAGATATTTTTTTTTCAAAAATAAAGTTTAGATAAGATATGATTCCTGGTCATGGACTTTATATTTTTAACACTGTAAGTTATAAGAGATTAATCTGTAAAGACAGAGAATGGAGTAGAACTGTGGATTAACCTGAATACTAGGTTAGGAAGTTTGAACTCAAAATAGTTGGCAACAGGGAGTTACTCAAGAGTTTTGAAATGAGCTTTCAAATGTTCAGATCTACATAAGAAAGGGACATCTGAATTTCTAGGATACTTTAGCAATAATTATTAGATTTCTGCCACTTAAAACCATAGGTACTTTAGGAAACATGGGTGGTCTTCTTGTGGTCTTGAATAGACCTCATCTGGTTTACATAATTTCTTACTACTTTAAAGATAATTTTGAGCAAACGATAAGCCTATCTATGTGACTAAAACATAGCACAACAAATATTAATAGTGATTCATTCCTATATAAATGAATGAGAGGACAAAATGTTTGTTGATTTTTTTTCAACTACAGTCTGCAAGAAAACAGAGGTGTTATCAATAGCATATTTGCAAATAAAGCACAATAACACTAAGGGATATCACTTCGATGGGGTGCTTGAGTGCATGTGTTTGGACCCCAATTCTTAAACCACATTTCTCTCTAAAAACAAATCACTTTTCTCCCTACCCTCAAAATACTGTTCCAGGCAGTTTCTCCCCAGCCCAAGGACACAGCCTGCCTCAGCAAAAACCATCATCTCTCTTCCTGATACAGTGACACCTATAGAATTTATTGGTTTGAACCAGTTATATACTGGCTGAACTGGCTGTGTGCTGGGTCATAATGGCATTTACTACTCACTAACCAACCATATGTATCCATCCTACACTTAGACATACATATACTCCCTTAACATTTATCTTGTCTAACAAGATATTGAAGTTAGCAACCTGGTATTCTTTAGTCAGTCGTGACCATTAGTTGACTTAGTCTCAGGTCTAAAACCATGTCTCCATGTAAATAGGCTATTTTCTGATGAACTCTGTGTGAAATATCTGTGTAGTAGACACTGAAAGTGTATGTTCCTTTAAGAAAAACATTCTTTAACCACTCCCTAACCCCACCCTGAATCACCTAGTCATCACACTTGACACATGTTTTACTAATAGAATGTCCTATACAAACTTAAACTGTACCTTTCTAAGGTTGCTGGTTCCCTAAGAACTCTTGCCCACTGAAAATCATAATAAATCTTTACTACCTTGACTTCAAGAATTCTTGAGTCCATGAATTCATTCCAGGCAACCTGTCCCTATACTCAGGTCTAAGGGGGATTTCAGAATTTCATCCATCCCATCCCCCTTTTTAACCCTCATCAACTTCACCAATATTCTAAATGACTGGTCATCAGATTACAAGTAAAAAAAAAAGTTTTACTGTTCAAATCCCATTACTACAACTATTTCTATAAGACCAAAAAATATGCCCAGTCTCCCACCCCAATAACCTAGTGACTTTAAGATATGAACAATGAATATCTGGTACAGAAAAACAGTCTGGCTAGTCCCTTGTCTTTTTTTGTGGTGATTTGACGTGTCCAATACACTTTTTTTCTTGCACTTACAGTTAAGGAGGCACATGGTATAGGCATGTTTTCTCAGATTCTATTAGTAGTGTTTTCCCACCAGGATTCTGGCAGCTATAACAAGAAGGAAATTATTTATTAGAAGAAAACAAAAGAAAACAAGCATATGAGAAAGAACACTGAGCTGCAACTGTGTGAGAAAGTTCCACTTTATCTCCCAAAGCACAGCTTGAATGGACAATATTACATAATTATCTCCCTTAGACTTCTCCCCTGACTCCCATAAGACAACTCCTAGTTTAAAAGTAAACATTTTAATTCGAGATTTTTCTAAATTATTTTCTTTTTATATTGTAAATGTCATTAAGCTTAAAAAAAATAACACTGGGCATCTTAATCTAAAGATCTAATGTCTCTTAATGTGTCAAATGAATATGATATAACATACTATTAACATTAAAAACTGTAAGTTGTTTTCTCTTTGAACTGCTGATGATTATCATAATTATACTTTACCTAAGCAGCATGGTTGCAACACTAGACTGAAGTCGCTTGGTTTAACTTTATCCCTCAATGTATCTATTAGGAAAATAGGAGATAATAACATATTATTCACTATCAACATACCACAAAGGAATTGGAAGATATTTAAGAAAATTAACCCATGGAATACTCTTTGAACCCTAGGATGTATTAAATAAAAACCGTATACAGTTATTTTATGATTACTTTCATTATCACTGTCATTACTTTTAAGCTCATACAACTTAGTCTCAAGGAAGTTATGTTCCCCATCACTACATCCAGCAGACTTATTCCTTAACTGCATAGTCCAGGCAAGAGACAAATGCCCAGATGGACAGTGGGAGCTGAGCTGTTCCTGGTGCAATAAACGTCTCACAGTGATAATCCTTGGTTTGAGCCTCCATCGAGGCATGATGAGTAATGAGCCCAAGAATGTGCTCTAGCATTTAAGTCTTCTCTTGACTCAGAGCACAAAGTAAAACTTCTAGATAACAAGTTGCTTGTAACCTCAAAAGGAAGGAAAAGTACATAGATAGTCAGGAATCAATACATAATAAGACCAAATTTGTAGTTCAGTTAAGTGCATGTATCCATAGCTATGTAAAAACCACATGAAAAGACAGATAAATAAACTTAGACACATTGATGTCAGAGAAGACAGACCTAGACTGGATTTCAGATATCAAGGCCAGTGGGCACTGGAGACATTCATGGAAGCCATGATTCAAATATCCTTTATCCTTCCCTCAGTACACCTATTATGTACAGAAGCTATTACATATAAATTCAAACCATGGAGTCTGAGGAAGTTGCAGTGGCAGTTCCTGTGTAAGAAGAGCTAACTTAATTTTAAAGGAAAAGGACTGTGTGAGCCAGGACTCCCTCTGATAAATACCAAAGCAAACCATTATCAATAGTCAAACTGGGGACAATGGCACTGAAGATGTAGTAATTTGCTCCTCCAGGTTATTCATGTTATTGCTGTTCAGAAATCTAAAGCCCATGATCACTCTCAGCCCTATCTCCCCCTTCCCCATTTTATGGTTATTTAGTGGGAGGAGAAGGAGAAATTCTATTCCTACCAACACACCAATATGGTAACCTAATATGACCAAAGTTACATGGTAGAAAGTTGCCCCTGTCAAGTTTCCAAGGGAAACTTAATCTCACCAAAGTTCCAGAAAAAAATCTATGCCCCAATTAAGTTTCCAGAAAGAAATTCTAATACTGAGTTCTAAGAATTGTGGTGTAGCAAATTAGAAAAAGATAAGGGATTTGAAGTCAGAGTATCTCGGTTTAAATCCTGGCTCCCAACCTATGTGAGCTGGGACACGTCCCTCAACTTCCCTGAGGCCTGGCTTTCTGTTTGCAAAATGAGAGCGTTATACTGGATGACCTGTCAAAATCTGTGGTTCTATGATTTAGAAAATAAGCAAATCAGCATGAATCATATCTCCCTGATTCAGTATTTAATTTAAAGGTCTCTTAGTTCACAGTTGTATCATAATTCAAAAAGAATCTGTGATTTTTCTCATTGCACAGAGCTTCCATTGTAGGAAATTTTATCCACAGATACATGTACAATTATTTAGTAGATAAACCCTAGTGAACAGTTTGAGTTACATAGAACTGTACAGTTTCTATACATTCTAAAATGCAGATAATAATAACAGCCATACTTCCCAAGTCTATTGTTGTAAGGAACAAAAATTTAACATGCATAAAATGCTTTAAAACATAAAATTGCTATAAAATGTCTGTTATTTCTCAGTAATTGTGACTTTTTTTAAAAAAAATGAATTTGCCACAAACCATGATTTTCACTAGCATCATATGAACAAGGTTATTCTCTGATATATTGATTTATAAGATGTTGTTAACCAAAGAAATTGGTACATCAGTTCTTGAGTAAGACAAAAATGTATCTTACAGTGGGCAAGAGATTAAACCAGCTGAGGGCTTCTGAATGGAGACTAGGAAAGGGCTGGCTCAGGTCCAAGGACTTAAAGCAAAAAGTCCCTCAGTGTTATTTGTAACATTCTTTTTAGCTTTATTTAAGGAATATCCTATTTCAAAGATAGCTTCTTCATTATATTTTTAAAAGGGTTATTCACCTGAATGATGGTTGCAGTAGAATATACTGAAAGTAGGGCTGGTGCTCAGGGGAGCACCAGCTATTTCTGGGGGGACCTAAGTAAATGCGTTTTAAATTGTGATAAAGTAGATTTGATTAGATACACACTATAGGTATTTAATGAAAAATAACTAAAAAATGAACTGGAGAAATAAGGAGAGTCCCTAAAGGATCTAGGAGTTGATGTGTAGAATTTCATCAGAAAGTGAAGAAAAAATGAAGATATTCCCTATCAAAGAAACAAGATGAGAAATGACATGGAAATAAGCATGACCTGTTGGTGAAAAAGTCAAGAGACTTGTCTGGAGAGCAGAGAAATAGAGGGATACAATTTTGGACAGAAAAAGTGAGGATAGATTTTGGAAGCTTTTGAATGCAATCCTGAGATATTTGAACTATTCTTAGGTAAAAGACATGTCTTTTTTTTTTGCCCCTACTCCATCCAAGTTAACTTTCTGACCCACTCCCTGTAGGTCATGTCCTGCAATTGGTGCCTCGTGTCCTGGGACTGGTGCCTGCCCTAAACAGGGAGCACAAGGGATGCCTCTAGCTGAGGCAAATAATTGCACCTCTGCCCAAGTATTTCAGTCCCATGTTGTTGGATCTCTTTGACTGGGAGATGACTGAAGTCTTACCTCATTCACTGAATAATATGACTTTCTAGTTGTTGACTAGCTTACACTGACACAGGCTTTTAAGATTTTTACAGAGTAATTTCAAATATATTGTGCCATTTGATTTTCATGATAATTGTGTAAAGTAGATACTATTATCATCACCGCAATTTTATAAATGAGAACCTCAGGAAAATTCAAAAATATATCCACAGTCACAGAGCTAGCAAGGGTTTAAGGGAAGAGTTTGATAATGATGTTAAAAACTAAAACATTTTAAAAGGTTTTTAAAGGTCTTAAGGTTTTAAAAGCACATGATATGTTATCTCTTTGATCTTTACAACACCCCTATGATTTATGGGCTATTACTATCTAATAAGTGCTAGTAAGTATTGCTAGATAGTCTCTGAGGGCAGGAGTCAAATCCAGGTCTTCTTGACTGTAAGTCCAGCATGTTATCCTCAATATGATACTAGTACTAGATCTCTAGTATCACCACTTATGGGACTATGTCTTTGTTAGGGGTTCAAATGTTTTAGAACATTTCTAATTATTTTTCTCTACCAAGAGAATATGTCACTGCTACATTAAAATTACTCACCTTCTGCCGGGATGTTTCACATTAAGAAACTGGAAAAACATAGCTAGTTCTGCCTAGCACTGCTTTTCTGTCATGAAAAGAAGAGAATTGCTTTTTAAAATATATTACAATATTTGATCCTATAATTATAGTGATGCTGATTTAAATTTTTGGATTGAGAAAAGAGAGACAGGCTTCAGCCATCAGATCTACTCTGCTCCTTTGGTTAAAGAGACAGCTCAAGATGATTCGCTTTACTTTTGCTGTCAGGATAAGAAAGGCAATCTCTAATCGGATACTCTTGTATTGGACTGTTTGATGCATGATGGAGATTATCAGCTGATTGTAAAAATCAAGAGTAATGGTCCTATCAAAGAGACTTTCTGAAATGAGTTGAAAATGAACTGTTCTATGTGAGTCACTGCAGAAAATCTAAATCTGGCATTCCAGAATGTTTCAATTAACATTTTAATTCTTGGCTTCCATGGATGCTAAGTATGGCTATTTCTACATTGTACAGAAGGATTTCTTTTTACCTGTATAAATAAGTACTTCCTTTTGTAGAAAATAACAACAACAATAATTTGGATTTGATGATAGCTTTACTCCATTAGCACCACACAACATGGGCTTCATACTCTTTAACAGCTACCCTCATTTTCATTTCTGATTGATTCAGAATTATGAAGTGAAAGGACACTGGTTCATAATTGAAGGACCTGAGCTCACATCCTCACTGTACCACTTCCTACCTGTTATCTTAAGAAAGTTATTTTACTCTTCTGGGTTTTACTTTAAATGAAGGATTATATTAGATGACCTTTTGCTTCTTTTCCAGTGATAAATATGTGTTTCCTTGGCTATTTAGCATATTAACCTATTCCATATCTTCTCCTCTGTTTTCAGGCTGTCAACTGGTGAGTGAGTGGCTGTATTATAAAACCAGTTTCACTTAATCAACTCAAAATTTGGTTTTAGAAGGTGTCAGATATGAGAGAGAAAACTAGTTTCTCTTTAGAAAAGACCTCATTCCTCAAATACATAGATTACTGAGCCAAATTTATAAAAATATGAGCCACTCTCCAGCTGATAAATGGTCAAATGATATGAACACAGTTTTCAAAAGAAGAAATCAAAACTATCAATAGTTCCATTTAATAAACCATCTAAATCACAACTGATTAGAGAATTACAAAGTAAAACAACTCTGAGATATTACTTCACACTTATCATATTGGCTAACATGACAGAAGAGGAAAATGACAAATGTTGGAAAAATTTTTACATTAATGCACTGGTGGAGCTGTGAACTAGTCCAGCCATTCTAGAGTCTAATTTGGAACTACACCTAAAGAGTTCTAAAATGGTACATATCCTTTTATGTAGCAATACCATCACTAGGTCTATATCCCAAAGAGAACAAAGAAAAGGGAGAAGGGCTTATTTCTGCAAAACTAATTATACAAGCTCTTTTTGTGGTGGCAAAGGATCAGAAATTGATAAAATACCCATCATTTGGGGAATGGCTAAACAAGGTGAAGCATATGATTGCAATGGAATGCTACTGTGCTATAAGAAATGACAGGGAAAATCTGGGAAGTGTTATGGGAACTGATACGAAGTGATGCTAGCAGAACCAGGAGAAAATTGTACATAATAACAGCAGTCTTGTAACAATGAGCAACTATGAGAGACTTCACTACTTGGATCAAGACGATGATCCAAGAACATTCCAAAAGACCAATGACGAAAATGCTATCTACCTCCAGAGACGGAGAACTGATGAACTGAGTGCAGATTGAAGCACTTATTTTTAACTTTCTTAATTTTTCTTATTTATCTATGTATATTTTCTTTTGAAATATGGCTAATATAGAAATGTTTTGCATTATTTTACATGTATTATTGATATTATCTGTGTCTTGCCTTCTCAAATGATAAGCAAGGGGAGGCAGGGAGACAATTTGGAACTCAAATTTTTTGAAAATTATTATTTAAACCTTTTTAATATAATTGTAAAATATCTAATAAAACAAATAAAAAATTCTTTAAGAAAAGAAGTGTGCCAAATACTGTGGAAAGGGCAATATTGAAAGAAGGAAAAGAAATGAAAACATTCCAAGGCAAAACAATAGAATGAACAAATGAGTAAGTAAGCAAAGAAGCCCCAAAACAATGAATAACTACTACAAGATGAAACAAATCAAAGAGAGCTCCTCATAAGAAAGGAAAAATAATGAAAAAGAAAACTACACTTCTACTAGAAATGAGAATTGAACAGGTAAAAGGAAATTCAGAACTGTAAAGTAAAATTAGGTAGAATGTAAAATATTTAAATATATTAAAATCACCATTAGAATTGAGAGAGAATTCAAAAATAAAAATAACAATACCTTTTTAAAATAGGTGACATAAAATCTTAATAAAACAACGGATCAGAAAAATAGTGGCAGAGGTAAGACATTCTAAAAAAAGAATCAAACAAGAAATATCAGAGCAAAATCAAAGACAGCAAAATTGAAAGAAAGAAAAAATATTTTAAGTTTCTACAAACCCAAAGCAACTGACCTCAAATACAAAATTGATCAGAACTGACAAGTAGTCACCTTCAAGGAAAACATGAAAAGAAATTCATAAAAATTCCAGGAAATCATGTAGGAAAATGACACAGAAATATTGGAATTAGAGGGTCTCAGGTAAAGTACCTCTTTTTGTAAAAAGTTTTCATCAGTTCTCCTTAATCATAGCTCTTTCGTCTGGGATTACCTTCACTTTGTCCTGTCTATATGTTGTTTGTACATAGAAATCTGCATTTTCTCTCCTCATTAAATGTGGACTTTCTGAGAATAGAGGTTGTTTTTTACCTTTTTTTTTTTAGCTCTAACTTTTAACACAGACCCTAGTATACAAAAGGCACTTACTTAATAAATGCTAACTGACTGCTTGAGAGTGAAGATTTGTATCCAATTGTTTCGAACAAAAACTACAGCTACTTTATGCTGGTTTTTTGGATGAGAATAAAAAAGAATTTGATAGAAGAAAAAGCAAAGAATTATGATTTTGAATATTAGCATACTAAACTCAACCACAAACCAGAAGTTGCAAACCAAATTACAAAGCAGAATGCAACATCTTCTTCAATAGAAGAAACAAATTTTAAACATAAAGACACATGTAGAGTTAAAGTAAGAAGCTAGAATAAAATATATATTATGCTTTTCCTTAAATGAAAGGACCACCAGTTATGATTTCAAGTAAGACAATAGTGAAAATATAGTAGGTAAGGTCAAGAAACAAAAGCAAGGAAATTACATCCTATTTAAGGCACCAATGATTTTTCAAAGCAATATTATATGTATATCTACCAAATTTTGTAGAATCTAAATGCTTAAAGGAAAAACTACTGAAATACAAAAAGATGTAGAGAGTGTGACTACGTGTGAAATGTTAGTATTTCTCTTGCATCATGAAATCTGCCAAAACATCATGAATCTACCAAAAAAAAAAAACCAAACAAGAATTAATAGGTCTGAATAAAATGCTAAGAAAATTAATTTGATGGATTTATTATACTCTTAAAGAGAAAAAAAATATTTTTCAAGGTTAGCCTGCAACTTTGCAAAATTCATCATATATTCAAGTACAAATAAATAACTGCTGAAAAGTAGAAATATTAACCCTATCCTGTGCAAACCTTAATTCATTTAAAATTAGCATCAATAAAAGAAACAGACAAACTTCACTAAGCTTATATTCAATATTATTCAATTAAGGCAAAAAATATTTATTATAAAGCACTTGCTATGTACCAACTGTTCATTAAGAAAGAAAGAAAGAAAGAAAGAAAGAAAGAAAGAAAGAAAGAAAGAAAGAAAGAAAGAAAGAAAGAAAGAAAAAGAAGGAAGGAAGGAGGGAAGGAGGGAAGGAGGGAAGGAAGGAAGGAAGGAAGGAAGGAAGGAAGGAAGGAAGGAAGGAAGGAAGGAAGGAAGGAAGGAAGGAAGGAAGGAAGGAAGGAAGGGAGGGAGAGAGAGAAAGGAAGAAGAGAGAGAGAGAGACAAAAAGATAGAAAGAAAGAAGGTCTTTAGGCTGACTGCTGCAGGCTCCTGCCTCAGTTGACAGTACAGGTAGATCTTCACTCCTGGTCCATGTCTCAGCTCCCTGCTCCTGACTGAGTCCAGGCACAGCAGGTTCCAGGGGCTCCTACACCCAGCTTCTGTCTCTGGGAAAACAAAGCTTAACAGGGCAACAAAAATATTTCTCACATTATCAGTATTGCCATCTTAATTTACTTTCATAGGTGGAGGCTCCTTGATAACACCTACTTCAAAGGGCTTAAGCTATTTATCCTTCCCTTGGATGGGTCTCCTTACTGAAGTTTCTCTTCAACTAGTTCTCCTCCACAGCAAGTTCCTGCTGCTGCTGTTGCTTCTCTCAAGGCTCAACACTCAATGCTAAATGTTCACCACTCATTTTCTTCTTCATCTTCATTTTCTCTCTTCATTTATCTTCACCATGCTCATATCTATCCTTCTCCTTTTTCTTCATGCATTATTTCTTCTTCTTGCTCACCCTCTCAATGCTCTCTATTTATACAGTTTTTATACTATTTTATACGGTTTTATCTGATTGGTTCACCACAGAAGGCATGAGAACCCACATACATAGTGCTGAAATTCAGCACCTGATTGGCTCAGTGCCCAAAGGCACAAAAGTCCAAGTGCCTCAGCACCTAATGTGCTATAGTCCAGAATTACCAGGGTTCAAAGCAAATTAATCCTTCAGATGTTTACAATTTAACATAAGCCTGGGAAACTGAACTTCAAAAGAAAATAAAATCCTACTTTGCTTGCACATACACACACACACACACACACACACACACACACACACACACCACCACCACCACCACCACCACCACCATCACTACATCTAGTCAAGCATTTATTAAAGTGCCTAGATTCTGCCAGATACTGCACTAGAAAAACAAAAATGAAACTGCCCTCAAGGAGCTTATATTCTAATGGAGTAAAAAATCTTGACATATAAATATTTAGAAAATATATACAATGCAAGTACAAGATCAAGTCGAGGAAACAGGACACGCATCTGAGAGAATCAGGAAAGATTCCTTGTAGGAAGTATCATCTGAACAGAGCTTTGAAGGAAACCTAAATTCTAAGAGGTGGAGCTGTGGATAGAGTGCCATACTGGCACGAACTATAGGCTACACAAAGACAAAGAGCAGGGAAATGGCATGATATGTATGAGGAACAAAAAGTCACTTATTTTGTAGTGTAAAGTCCAAGAAGAAGAGCAACACATGACCAGATTATAAATGCAAGACAGAGTCAGGTTGTGAAGTGTTTTAAATTTTAAATAGGTGTTTATGTTTAATCTGTGAGGTAATAGAGTCACTTGAAATTATTAAGGGAGAGAGAGTCAGATTTGTACTTTAAAAATGACATGTTGGGAACTTTAGTGGATGGATTAAAAAAAGGAAAGGCATAAGGCAGGGATTCAAATTACACATGTAAGAGAGAAGTTTAGGTACATAATCAATGTGTGTATGTACACATACATACATATAGATATGGACATAACTTTAAAAGTTTAGTTCTTTGCTTTTAAACTCACTAGTGAGTTGTGCCTCTTCCACAAATACATAATTGAACAAATATTACTTTGGAGCTCAACAATAAACTACTGATATTTCTTGAGACTGAATCTCCCCTTCTTATCCTGTCAAGAAATATAGGAACCACTCACAGTCTCAATCCCATTGTTGATTGATGTGGAAGCTATGACCTGTTCTGGGATGACCTGGGTCAGTTTGCTCTTTTTTAGGCAGCCTGGTCCTCCCTCTTCTTGCAGGGGTTCACCACTTTGATGTCAGAATTTAGTGTAGAACCTCAATCAACTTAGGATCATTGTAACTCCTTATGTGACTGATTCACCACCCCGATTCTCTTGAGGGGAAAGGATTATAGGCTTGTGCCACCACACTGGGATTCAACAATAAATTAAGATTGAATTCCTATTATCATTTTTATTACTCCACAATCCATTTTGTTCTTTCCAGAAAATTAAACTACCAAATAATCTATTTTCTCAAAAAATATTCATGTAAATGATAAATATCTCTCTGTGCTGATAAGTATCTTTTACTTTGAAGGCTTATGACAGAAATAAAAGAGAAATTCATGGCCAACAACTGCCTTTGAAATGAATATTAACTTAGCATAATCAATGTTATTTTTAAAAAATCTTTTATAGAAATACATCAATTAAAGCAATTATCTTCCTTTATTTGTTGCTTTAGATCATGTCTACACTTTCAAAATGTCTTTCGGGAACAAAGAAGTATTATCCAAATAATTGAAACCAATAAAATGACTGTCTCAAATACTCAGATTCAAATGCAATACTTGCATTATATGTCATAAGTAGGTATGAATCTTGAAAAGATATGGGTGATTAAATGAACCTTAAATGATAACAGAGAAAAATAAAATACTTCCATGCTACCGTGGTACTAAATGATACATATTAGTTGTTGTAGGGGGAACTTATGGGAAAACAGCACAGCTAAAATGTGATATGTGTCACAGCTAAGGACTGAAAGTCAAATAATATCCCAGAAGGAAAGAACAATTAGAAAATTTGTAGATTTCACTTAAGCTTTCACTTCTTTTCCAAATAGCAATTGTTACAGAAATCATTATAGAGCTTACATATTTTTAGTCTTTTCACTGTTACCCTTCTGGCTAAAATTCTTGAGAGCAATATTATAGGCATTTCTATTTGTACTCTGTGGTCTTCTCCTGGTGATACTGTTAGGAATAAACTTTCAAATGCTGCATTGGGTCTTAATATAAAATAATTCTAAGTGTATTTTATTAAATAACTGAAGAATATTAGAATTATTTGAACCGTTCCCTTGCATTTTAAGTTTTACATATTTTTTTGGCTCTCCTTGTTAGCATCATCATAAGAATACTGAAATTCAGGTGAGACATTTTTAGAGCAGAGCAACTGAATTTTAAAAAAAGCTAAGAGTTACTTAGTGAAGAATTGTCACTTTTCTTCTTCTTTGGATATGTCAGTGCCTAAGATTCTCTTGAATAGATAGGCACTCAAGAAATGTCTAATTAAATTGTATTGCAATTCAATTAAGGGTAATCTTGCTATACATTTATAAGATCTTATATTTATAATATATTTATGATATTATAAGAAATATTTTATATTTACAAGACATATATTTATATATTTACAATATTTACAAGAAAGATCTATAAATTATTTGGAAGCATCCTTGATGAAAACATAAGAGCATAGTAAAATATACGTATGCAGGCTTCCATAACCAATGTTTTGCCACAGATCAAACCTTTAGAGTTTACTACCACAATTCATTGAGTGGTATAAAGAATGTAAGACCCTACTGTCTTTATTGCTTATATATTAGCAAAAAAACAAGTGTTAAATAAATAGAATAAAAAGTAACTTAAAAGGTTGTCTCACAACAAGAAACTTGTTATTCATATGTTAAGATTACCCAAGAGTCCACGCTGGAAGCAAAACAGAGAAAATAATATGTGTAACTTCCAGATTGGTTTAAGGTTTACAAAATATTTATGTGTATCATTTAATTTGGGCCTCACAAAACCATTTGAATTAGATTATGAAAGCATTTCTTTTTTGTTTTAAAATGAGGAAATTGAAGCTTACAAAGTTTTAATTACTTTCCTATGGTCACACAAGTAGTTAGTTTCAGAGGTCCATCCAACACCTAGATTTCTCCTGATATCATATCCAGTGTTCTTTCAGACACACAGAAGAAACAACCTCAGCTAAAGCAAAAAAAACATACATCCAGTCCTAGGACTATGGAGAATTCCCTGAAAAAAACGTCCAAATAAAAGGGGCATAAACACCAAACCCTAGAATTCTACAGGGCATCCCAATAAGATCTATCTTCCTTAAATATACATTGACAATTTTGTTTGTTGATTGGAAGTTATCTCATAAGACATCATCCACCAAGAAAAAAAGAGGTGGGAAAAGGTGTATGTTAGGCAACTAGGTGGTACAGTATTAGAATATGGGAATGCAGTTAGGAAAATACATTCAAATGTTGCCTTGGATGCCTGATAGCTGTGTGACCTTGGCTATATCACCTAATCCATCTATGCTTCACTGTCCTCACAGGTAAAATGGAGACAATAATCACACTCACCTCATAGGATTATTGTGAAGATCAAATAAGTTAACCTAGGGAAAGTGCTTCGAAAATCTTAAAATCACATTAAAATGCTATTACTATTATTTTGTTGTTCTTACTAGTATTATTTTCCTTCAATTAACATTTTTTTCTCTCAACACAAAAGCAGAAATAAAAACTTTAGATTCAGTTATTCATTCTACAACAACCATTTCCTACCATGCTAAACACTGGAAGAGTTACAAATAAAGACAAAACCCTTGTGTTCATGGAGTTTGATAGTAACACACGCACACACATACACACACACTGAGTACTGACAATGCAGTAATTATAATGCATTATAGAATATGATCAGTACATGATAGCATCATAGAGTTAGAGATAGAAGGGCCCTAAAAGGTCACTGAGTCCAAGGACCACATTTTAAAGATCAAATCAGGCCATGTAAAGTGATTTTCCCACAGTCACACAACCAGTAAGTTTCTGAGGACTGACTTAAATCCACTTCTTCTTGACAATATCTATGTTTTTACCTTTCTTTTAACCCCTGAGCTTAGTCCAGTGCCTGGTCCATAGTAAGCATTTAATAAATGCTTGTTGACTGTTGTTAACTTTGAACCCCAATTTGCTCATTTATCAAATGAAGGATTTAGATAACATAAACTCCAAGGTCCCTTAAAGGTCCAAATCCATGATTCTATGTATTGGGATAAGTTTTTTGAAATTTCTCTTAGCTTACAATATTTGGGGGGGAAAGTATTTGATTATATCTCTAGGTTTGGGTAATTGGTGATCTGAATCAAAAACAAAAGGAATGAATATATGTTTAAAAAAAAGCACATTCAAACAGGTAGGACATGCCAATATCCAATGGGTCAATTCACTCATTGAATTAACATTCTTTCAATATCCACAGGGTTTATAATAAAATGTACATGAATAGTCCTAAACAAACATTAGCAAAGAAGGAAAGGAAGGAATGTATTACTCAGTTGATGCTTGTTCTCTGAAACATTGTCTTAAATTATCAATTGATTCACAGCTTAATCAACAAATACATGAAAAGTTCTTGTTCTGTGGCCCCTGGAGATACAAAGATAGAAGTGAAATAATTCCCTTCCTTCAAGAGTTTATACTTTGTCAGGGAGGCGACTGGCGGGAAAGGCTGCATAAAAAAAGATATACAAAATTTGTGCTAGAGTAATACAAGGTACTGGGGAAGGGAGAATTAACAGCTGGTGGGTGAGGAAAGGTTTCACATAGCAAGTGTCACAAGCAGATGTCAAGGAAATAAGGAATTCTAAGAGGCTGAGGGAAGGAAGGAGTATATTCTAAGGCATAGAGGACAGCCAGTACAAAAGCAATGAAGTGTGAGGTATTCACAATGGGGTGTAAAAACAGGAACACAGACAGTTTATCTTAAATATAAAGAACTGGAAGGGGAGCAAGTATATATATCTAGTATATTTATATATAGTATATATCTCATATGTACTCATTTATGGAAAGGTTGTCTCTTATAAAACATAAACTCCTTGAAGGAAAGGACAATATGATTTTTGTCACGGTATTCCAGGTCCTTTTACACTATATGAAGTGTTGTGGGCACTTAATAAAGCTGATTGACTGACTGATCGATGATCACAGAATGTCTGGAAAAAATGGAACTGGATAAAAGAGGTGTTTCTTTTACTTTTCCAGTTGTACTGTTGGTTACCCTAAGGAAGATCAACTCTCCCCACCCCACCCCAACACTTGATAATTAAGTTGATCTGATGACAAGGTAATATGTGTGTTCTATCTGGTCAGGGTAGAAAAATGACCTCTTTTTTTCTAGTTGTTCACAACTGCAACTGAAACTAATATTGGCCCTAAAAGCAGATCTGAACTGGAAAAATGCCAGAATTTCAAAGTAAGTGTAAAAACACTCATGCCTAGAGCAGGAGATGGCAGATGCCTAATTCATTTCCCAGAATGACAAGTGATTAAAAACTGCCCGATGAATCTTAAGCAGCTAAAATTTTTGTAATATCATTTTTCTCAACTCTTTTATGCACACAGAGAGCTGATAAGCTGTCCTGTATTCTCCATATGTTGTTGGCCCCACTCAAAATTCTAGCTGATCCAAAGAGTAAGCACTTTTAAGCCTGTTGTTCTTACTATGAACTGGTGAGATAAGACAATAGGTTTAGCCATCTGAAAATAAAAGGAACAGGATCCAGCCAGAGCAACCACCAATGGCCTAAAGCTTTCATAGCAAGGTGCTATTGTCTTCTTCTAGGAGGGAGCAGTCACCATTCACCAGGGTGCCCATCATTTATTGCCTGTGTAATGGTAATTTAAATGAGAAGATCTTTCCCATTCATTAATAGGCCCATGTGACTTGACAGGGTCACATGGAAGCCTGAGTCTCATGAGTCCATAGAGGGAGGAGTTTGCTGAAGGGGTGCAGCAGGAAGGGTGGAATAGGAAGAGGCAGAGCTGAGAGGAAATTGATCAGAGAGAATTCAGAACTGAGGGAGAAAGAAGTGGCAGACAGCTAGACTTGTTTGTTTGTGGGAAGGCCCTAGCATGGAGGCTTGGGGATAGTGTTGTCCTCTGCATTGTTATTGTTTGTAGATTTTTGTTATCATGATGGATTTGGCTTTCTGGTGTCTGAATAAATGTTTTGATTCTGTCTTCCATGTGGATAGTCTGTTGTATTTCATGATTCAGAAATGCACCGGGATATTCATGGCTGCCATAGGCACTGTGGATATTGTGTTGGTGCTGTAGCCTGCCATCTAGTTCCTCCTTAGTTCCCAGAATAAAAATTTCTCTTGTTTGTTCTTAGATATCTTTCCATTTTCAGTATTCCCCCCCCATTCTCCCTTTTTAACTTAAAGCCTTTAATGTACCTTCTTTTTTTTTCTTCCCCTCCTTTTCCCTGCCCTCAGTAATTATTAACATCTATCTTTTCTTTTATGACTGCCCTCACGAATTCACAGCTGACTGTAATGGTAATTTAAAATGGAAAATCTTTCCCATTCATTAATAAGCCCATGTGACCAAGGTAGGTCACATGGAAGTCTAAGTCACATGGAGCCTGTGGTGGGAGGAGCTTGCTGAATTAGTAAAATAGGAAGAGGCAGAGCTAATTGAAGGATGCAAGAAAGCCCACAGCTGACTGTGAGTGTGAGAATGACATTTTGCTTAAGGGAAGCCTGCTTGTGATTTTAAGGGAGTTTAAGGGAGCTGGTTTGTGGGAAGCCTAGTAGGGGGAAGGATTGGGGATGGTGTTGTTCTCTGCATTGTTATTGTGTATAGATGTCTTTGTTACTAATGATAGATTTGGCTTTCTGGTATCTGAATAAATGTTTTGGTTCTGCCTTCCATGTGGAGAGTCTGTGATATTTCTTAGTTCAGAATTGTGCCACAATATTCATGGCTGCTGTGGGCACTGTAAATATAGCATTAGCTCTACAAATGGCAATGGGGATGGGATCATGAAATATCAGACCTCTATTTAAAGACAGAAAAGCAGAGGAGAAAGTGGAAGAAATGAGTGCCCCTGGATGGGAGGATTTTTATTCCTCCCTGACAAGTTAATGGGCTAAAGGCACAGGGCTTTGTGAAAACTGGGAACCAAAGCTACAGAAGGGAGAATTCAGGGACTTAGAAAGATATTTTCAGGGAATATCAATAGAACCAGGGAAAGAAATGATAGAGGTGTGTAGGAGAGGCTGGGTCTTGCTAAGAAGCTATCAAATTATATATAACAGCAGAGGCAAGCTGCTGGAGGAGAAGGCTCAAAAGAACAGGGAGTTGGTTGGTTTGCAGGAGAGGATTTTTATACTGTAGCATTCAAACTGTCCTTTAGCTAGACGGTCTCAGGTAGTACGAAAAGCTGTTGTTAGTTTGGATCACAGGAGGCGAAAAGTTAACAATAGGAAAGTGAATGCAGCCCTTGCACAGGCAGGGCTTGTTTTGGGCCTACGCACAGGCAAGGAGAATGTGTGGGAGGAGAATAAAAAAAATGAGGAGGCTGAGGTTCTGCCAGTACTAAGAAGGAAGCAGGAAAATCAGCCGCCCCCCCCCCCCCCCCCCCCAGTGTTTGGGGAGGTAATTGAGGATTTTACTCAGCAGGAGGTCACAGATATTTTGAGTTGGTTCATGCAAAGGATGGGAGACTCATTGGTACCTTGGATGGCTGTTGTGTTTGTCCTTCGTTGCCAAAGAAGAGCATGCCATCAGGGACAAAATGACATGTCTTGCACTTAACCTTGGATGGTGAGCACCAGCGAAAAAGATAAATTTCCTCAAGAGAAAAGTAAATAGCAGATTCAGAGTCAGAATAGATTGACAAGAAAAGAATTGCTTACTGCTCTATTGAAAGCAGGGGTAGATTTTGGAAGAATAGATGGCATTCCAACTAATGAACTATGTAAAATGTATTGAGGAAAGAAGCTTGATTTTAGACGGAGCAGGGAGGTAGCAGCTGCCCCTGCAGATCCTCCTGCAACATTGTATCCAAGTTTGGCACACCTGCAGGGAGAATGAAGGGCTCAGGTTAAGGAAAACATACCTCTAAATCGGAATGATAATCCCCAAACTGAAAGTTAGAAAACAGTAAACAACTGTGAATGAGGCTATGATAGCGGGTTCATGAACTCCAGAAGCATAGTTAACCCTATATCTACCCTGCTTCTGGTTATTGTCTCTGTTTCTTTTTGGATTTTTGTCTGTTCAACTTGTTTGTCAGATTTGTTTTCTGCAGGCTTAATACCCTCCACCTACAGATGCCTGATCATTTAAGCCAGATGTCAACCCCTGTCCACGATTGTGATGTGTCACCCCTGGACCTGGTGTCAACCAAGCTCTGGATGCCAGCTACAGAACTGTCCCCTTAAAGGGGATCTCGTGGCAGGGACAGCTCTATGTCTAATCTCAGCAGGAAATAGCTATGAAAGAAGAGATCTTTACCCCTTACCCAAGATTTTGAGCCCCATTCATTCAAGAGTGGAATGATGGGGTGCTTGTGCTGAAGTCCCACATTAAGATATTGTTTTATGTGCTTATTTTGTGTGATCCCTGTTATATTGTTGTAAAGTTCATTTGACACCAGTTACCTAAGATACTGCTACATATGCTTATTTGCTGCTATCCCTATTAAAGTTCTATTGATACCAGTTACCCCACCCACTGACTTATGTAATGAATATGAAAGATCTTGGGGCTGCAATTAATGAATGGTAATTTGAATGGAAAATCTTTCCCATTCATTAATAGGTTCATGTGACCTGCCTGAGTCCCCTAGAAGTCTGAGTCACATGGAGCCTGTGGTAGGAGGAGCTTGCTGACAGGGTAGAACAGGAAGAGGTGGAGCTAGAGCCCAGCTGGGAGGAAATTAATTGAGAGATCATTCAGAACTGAAGGATGTAGGCTAGCCCACAGTTTGAGAATGACAAAATGACAAGGTCATTTTGTTTAAATGGAAGGCTGTTTGTGATTTTAAGGGACCTAGTTTGTAGGAAGCCTAGCAAGAAGAAGACTTTGGGATGGCATTGTTTCCTGCATTGTTATTGTGCATAGGTGTCTTTGTTACTATGATGGATTTGGCTTTCTGGTGCCTGAATGTTTTGATTCTGCCTTCCATGTGCAGAGTCTATGGTATTTCTAGATTCAGAAGTGTGCCATGATATTCATGGCCACCACAGGCACTGTGAACATCGCATTGGTGCTACGCTAACATAGCTATTTATTTCCTAATAAATAATAATTAACATTTAAGTAGCATTTATTATGTGTCAGGCTTTGTGTTACATGCTTTACAACTATTATCTAATTTGGTCCTTACAACAACCCTGGGAAGTAGGTGCTATTATTATCCTCATTTTACCACTGAGGAAATTAAGGCAAACAGAGGTTAAGTGTTTTACTGAGGATCACACAGCTAGTAAGTATCTGAGGCCAGATTTGAACTAATATCTTCCCAACTCCAGGTCCAGTGCTCCACACACTATGCCACCTAGAAATACCAGCAAGAAATTGCTGCTACTATGAGTCTGAATCGACTTTTTTTTAAATTGTGGGATGACATAGGGGGAAAAAATAGTTAAGGGGGTGGGGCGGTTGGAGAAAAAAGTAATGCCCGAGTGCGCTATTTGTTAATAGCTCTATTGAGAAGTGGGGTGACTGAACACCTGCTACTACATAGCCCCACTCCTTTACCTTTTTCTTTCCTCTTTTCTTGACCTGAATTGGTAGTGTGCAGTTGGCCTAAGCCCTGTGGTAAGTATTTCTGATGGCTTTGTCAAGTTTCTTGATGAAGCACCAGATGTGCAGGTACTAGAACAGTGACTATCATTGTATACTTTAAAGGAAATTGCATTGGTGAGCCCATCAAATTTTTTTACGTAGAATTTTTTTTTTCTTATGAGAAGAAATTTATGTTTATGAATATGTCTAAATGAGTGGAACAGACAAAAGATTGAAGAAGGCAAAGGCAATCAACCAGAGAGTGGAATGTGGAGGAGAATTCACTAGCTCTGTCTTGACATTCTGTCTGGCTAAATGCTGGATTTCCAGTGACAAAATTGTAAGTCACACATTTTTTTTTTGTGTTTTACCTTTTTTTTATCATCTCTAGCCCACACCATACACACCTCTCTCTTCTGAAAGATCATTATGAGACCCATAGACCTTTAAAGGTGAAGGGTAAAGAAGAAAAAATATTATGTTGGCTTCTCACTCTCTATCTTTCTTCTTCCACTATCTCATTCAATCCTTTGCTCACTCTAGCCCTTTCATCTTCTTGTGTGAATTTCCCATGAATTCTAATTATGAAAGAGGGGATAGCAACCACTAGGAAGGATCTATTTTATTTTTATACCTGCTGCGAAAAGCTTGCTATTCATACAGCTCTAGAATAAGGGAAAAATAGTGCCTGTTTACAAGTATATCATTATAGAGCATTTCTTAAATTGCACAACTATTAGTAGTTACCATTGACTATTATCAGAGATTAGCTACTGCCAGAGAAAAGGTCAGGTCTTTTCATCCATGTTGTTTTTTTTTTTTAATGTTATGAATAATAAATAATGAAACTCAAAATTTATTGGGCTGTTGAGACTTTTTTCCCCAACATGCAGTCTAGTTAACTATTCTATATTTTCTTTGCTGGCATCAAACAAATATGCTGATTTTATTTTACTTTTGTTTAAATCATGAGAAGAGGGTTGGGATTGATGAAATCATCGCCCCGAGATTGTAGGAGCTACAAGCAAGTTGAATTAAGGTTTTGGAAACCTCATGTGCAACAGGATGTCTTCCACCAATAACTCAATGCTTTCTCTGCTTTGACAAGGAAGCAAGATAATCATTGAACCATCGAAGTGTTAAAATTTAGGCTGATCCATTTCCACTCACTTCAAGAGGCATTATTGGTGGGATTTCAATGGGGAAAAGAAAAACACTACTTTCTTTACTTAGGGTCACAATGAAACTGTGCTACTTGAGTGTAAACAATTATCATAATGAACTACCATTTTTTTTCTCAACAGAGAAGATTAATTACTCTGAGGTGAAAAGATTAATGTCAAAGTACACTTTGTAGATAATTGCCTACAGGCTGAAAAGAATATGTGAATCATCTATCTAATACTGTCATTCAAAGGACACATATAGCCCAGACTCACTGACATTCTTTCCGTTAAAAATCAAGTGACCAAGTCAAGTAAAGATATTGAGACACATGAACCAGGTTGCTGAATCCCACTGCCACATAATCAATTGATAAATCAATCCATAAGCATTTCTTAAGCATCTACTAGGTGCCAGACACTGTGCTAAGTGATAACCAAAGATCAACAGACATGGCTTCCTCTGTCTGATCATAATCAATACATGCATCGCAATTCAACAGACAGATCCGACTGTCTGACCATGGTTACTGGAGAGGGAAGCCCCGACATCTGAGTTTTCAAAACCGAGGGGCCCCTTGGCAGCTTCCCAGAGTCTCTCATCTGGGGAAAAAACCTTCTTCCAAAAATTGAACCCCAAAACAAAACTTCATCCTCAAAGTATTTATACACTTTTCAGAGTCAGAGGGCATGACCCTCTGACCCACTGCCTCAATGGAACAAAACAAAAGGTACTTGTGACCCTCCTACAATACAACTCCCCTAATCAAGCTTCCCTCAATGGGCAGGCCCATCAATAGATGGAGAAGATCTTCTTTAATCATATTCAAATAGAGGCATTATACTTCTTCATTATATTAAACAGCAAAAGATACTACTTTGCCTGCCCTCACAGTATACAAACATATGTATAAAATGTGTATCCTAATCAAATTGCAGGGTTGTTGAGGATAGAGATTATTTCAGTTTTGTTTTAGCATCCCTAATACTTCACAAAGTGCTTGTCACATAAGTGGACACCTAATTAATGTGTAATGATTGTTTAATAAGAACTATCAATATTCAAATCAATAATATTTAACATGATGTAATGGATATCATAAGCTCTGAAATGCTGAGCTAAATATGATTGTTACTGATGTGTTAGAATGTAGCTACCCACTATGAACTAACAAAGAAGGACATGACGAGACTGTTGTTAGTATCTGATGAAGATCATCATCATCATCATCATCATCACCATCACCTCCATTAAAATAAAATTCCAATTCCATTGTTATGTAAGTTGGGGGATTTCTTATTTAATATTATGTACTCTCAGATTAATATTTATGAATGAAAAGAATACCTAACTAATTCAATTAATGGAGAAGCTAGAACAAAAAGACTTATGGCATTTTCTAAATGCCTTTTCTAAAGAATGTGAATATTTTAGTACTATATGGGCCTCTGTATTTGCACACAGAGATATTTTAAACAAAGATAAAAAGGCTAAAATAATAAATATATGTCTGACACTGTCTACTCTCTTCTAGACAAGCCTCCTTACATATCCTTCATAGATTAGCTCAGGAATCAGAGACAAATATATACAGCTTAGATCAGAAACTTAATGGAATCCTAAAAAAATGAGTCAAAAAAAAAAAAAGAGGAACAAGTAATAATTATGTGAAAAAGATAATGATGAAACAACATATCAAAAATTCTGAGACTCAGCCAAAGCAGTACTCCAAGGAAAATTCATTGGCAAAGACGGTTCTTTTTTTAATATCACAGAAAGTATCTACTTAAAATAATTTTGGAGATCAATTTACAAAAGTACATAAATGCTTGTACAGATGCAATTGCCAAGTGTTCCTTAAAGAATTAAAAAAAAAAAAACATGTAGCTGGAGAAATATTCAGTGTTCATAGCTGAACTATGCTAATATAAACAATGCCAACATTAATTTATATTTTAATACTGTACCAATCAAATTATTAAAGTGATGCTTTATGGCATGTGAAAATGAATAACAAAATTTATTTGTAAAAATAAACTATCTAAACATGGTGTCAAACTTGTAAGCCACAAAATTCTCAAGTGCAGCCCTAATTGGATTAAAATGTAATTGAGAAATGCTAATAAAATAAATGAAAACACAATAAAACATAGATAACATTAAAACAATGTGGTTCTTTACAAAATTCCACCTCATTTTCAGTTTGACACTTTTAATCTACAATATCAAGGAAAATTATGAAATAAAAGACAGGAATGAAAGATGAAAAGCACTTCTAGACCTCAAATTATGTTATAAAGAAGCAGTAATCAAAATCATCTGGTCTTGTTTTTTAAAAATACAGGTAGATCAGTGAAATACACTAGAAAAAGGAGATTCAGAAACAGTGAAGCTCAGTAAACTATTGCTCAATGAAGTCAAAAACATAAATTATTTAGGAAAGGATTAATTATCTGAATTTTTTAAACTGCTAAGAAAAGTACAAAGTAGTCTGACAGAAACTGAGCTCAGGTCAATACTTCACACCATATTCCAAAATACACCCTAAATTAATACATAACCATAATATTAAAGAGTACTTTTTAAAAAGTTCGATGAATAAAAATATTTTAAAAAGTTAAATGAGTTGACCATACATGAAGTACACATCGATTTGTAACCCGTCTAAACTCAAAACATCCTGATCCTACTCCTGTTCTTACAGATGGTTTTCAGATCCAAGAGTTAGGTTACATCTCCCTGTCTTGAGACTTCTAGGTGAACCCCTACGTAGTTAGTGGTTATTCTCTAATGCTATTGGCTTGAGCTCCTACTGGTATCTTCTTGCTAATACTAGCAGTTATGACTGAATTTAGTCAGTCAGCCTTATATGACTTTTTAAATGGATTACTTATTATGAGAGGGCAGCTAGGTGACAGAGTGGAAACAGCACTCTGCCTGGAGATATGAAAACCTGAGTTCAAATCCAGTCTCAGACATGTATTAATTGGGTGACCCTGCAAAAATCACTTAACTCTATCTATTTACCTCAGTTTCCTCGGATATAAAATGAGCTACATAGAAGGAAATAGTAGAATACTCCAATATCTTTGCAAGGACACTCCAATGAGGTCATGAAGAGTTGGGCATGACTGAATAGCAACAAAAACAATTTGTTAAAAGAGTACAGCAAGAACAGTTGGAAAACAACAGCACACTTCCATAGGTTCCAGGGGAGAGTTGATTCAAGTTTACAAAGCACATGTAGCAAAGAGGTAATGAAGACAGTGTGAAAACAGGTATAACCAAAGAATCAAATAAAAATGTTAATTGGACACAAGCCCAACTTGAATTCTTACATAAATTTTTAAAAAGAGATAAGAGTGGTAAAGGACAAATTAGGAAAAGAAATGAGAGTGATGAAAGAAAATTAGAAAAATATAATTAATAGCTTGGTAAAAGAGATTCAGAAAATAGTGAAGGCAATAACTCCTTAAAAATATGATCAGCTTTCTGTTAAGAGGTGCAAAAATTTACTGAAGAAAATAGCTCTTTAAAAAGCAGAATTGGCCAAATGAAAAAAGAGGTATAAAAACTCACTGAAGAAAATAATTCCTTAAAATTAATTAAAATAATGGAAGCCAACAACTCCATGGAACATCAAGAAAAATTAAAACAAAATCAGAAGAGTAGAAAAAATAGAAGAAAATGTGAAATATTTCCTCAGAAAAAATAACTGATCAGAAAAATAGATCACAGAGAAATAATTTAAGAATTCTTGGACAATATGAAAGTCAGCATCAAAGGAAGAACCTAAATATCATATTTCAAGAAATTATCAAGGAAAACTCCCCAATATATTAGAACAAAGGTATAAAATTTAAATTGAAAGAATCCAGAATTCACCTCCTGAAAGAGATCCCAAAACAAAAACTCCCAGGAATATTAGAGCCAAATTCCAGAACTCCCATGTCAATGAGAAAATGTCACAAGCAGCCATAAAGAAACAATTCAAATATAATGGAGTCACAGTCAGGATCATATAAGATTCAGTAGCTTCAGATTTAAAGGAGGAGAGAGCTTGAAATATGATATTGTGCAACATAAAGAAGCTAAGATTATAACCACAACTAACCTACCCAGTAAAAGTGAGTATAATGCTCAAAGGAAAAAAATGGATATTTAATTTAAATCAAGTATTTTCAAGCATTCCTGATGAAAAGATCAGTAGAAAATTTGATATTCAAACACAATACTCAAAAAACCATAAATAGGTAAATATTAAATAGAAATCATAAGAGACTCAAAGTTGAACTGTTCACATTTTTATATGGTAATATGATACAGGTAATTACCAAAAAAAAGAAAACTTTATCATTTTTACGATAGCTAGAGGCTTCATAGGCAGAGGGTACAGTTGTAAGTCAATTATGTTTAGATGACCTCAAAAGAAAATGAAGGGATAATAAAGAAGGATACATTGGGAGAGGAAGAAGGGAGACAGAATGGGTAAATTCTTTTCTTGTAAAAGAGTTTCATAAGAAGGGGAAAATGGAAAATGTGTGTGTGTGTGGTGTGTATGTATTTGTATACATATACATGCATACATATATGTATATGAATACATGCATACACATACACATAAGATAGAAGTCTATCTTATACAACAGGGAAATAGGATGAAAAAGAGATAAAAGAAAGGGGGAATGATGAAAGATAAGGTAGATTAAGGGAAGCAGTAGTTAGAAGTAAAACAGATTTTTGAAGAGGGACAGGATAAAAAGAGAGAGCAAAGAATAAACAGAAGAAAATATGATAGAGGGAAATTCATAGTCAGTAAGCATAACTGTGAATATAAATGGGATGAACTCACTGCTCCCTTCTCCAAATCTGTGGGCAAATTTGCTTGACATAAAAATCACTTTATATAGAGCTCTGCAGAATGGTCCACTTACATAAAGTGAGAATTCTTTATATAGGGAACTTAATCAAATTTATAAAAGTGAGAACCATTCACCAATTGATAAATGATCTAAGAAAATGAACAGGCACTTTTCAGAAGAAATCAAAGCTATCTATATTCATATGAAGAAAAAAATGCTCCAAATCACTATTGATTGGAGACATACAAATTAAGAAAACTATAGGATACCAC